>NC_056725.1:731202814-731267814 GCF_019279795.1 Protopterus annectens | reverse complement strand
TGAAATCACTGCCTCTCCCTTTCCTCCCCATTGATATGATGACATGACTTGCCATTTTACTATGGTGGCCTCCTAGGGGCTGCAGTTGTAAGATGCTTCATTGCACATGTGAACATGCATAACATTAGGCACACCACATCCTTGAGAAATTAAAGGAGAACTCCACCCAAAAGTCAAGTTTTCCTTTCCAAATATTGTTTTTCCTTCCCTGTAATCCAAAACTAAACACTTCACATACAGAAAAATGTCATTTAATAATTATGTTTGCCTTTCTTTCCAGCATTTGTCTCAGCTGTTACATCACAACAGCTGCTAAGAGTGGCAGAGTAATTATGTTACATCACTTATCTCAACTACAGAGCCATTAATAAAACAATGCCTGTTAAACAGTAACATTTAAATGTGCCTTATCAGTTATAGATTACCAGCATCACACATCATATAAACAGTGTAACCTGGAGTCTCCACAAAGGCAAGCTTAGTTTTCAAATGCAAATGTCTTTCCCTTTAATAAAGCTCAGTGCTACAAAGAAAGAAAGTAAATATCTTCATCTAACTCGTCTTACCTTCTGTCACTATTTCAGTTTGCATTTTTTTCTACATTGTAATTTCTGTAAAAGTGCATGTTTCTTCTGGAGTTGGAGAAAAAAGATGAACATCAAAGACTTTAATTCTAGCTATAATATTTAAAACGGTGAATGAAACACAAACCATCTCAGCCCAGGTAACACCAGCAGTCACTTTGATGTTGTAAACTGATGAAAGAGGAAAACTACTGTAAATGATCCCCTCATCAAGAAGATTTATTTCTGCCCTTCTTAACATGACATAAGGAGGACAAAGGCACTAACTGTAAAACAAAATATTGCTAGCCAATGCAGCCTCCTTCAGATCATTTTGGGGTATAACACATTAGAAAATAACAGTAGCCATTACTTTGATACAGAAGCATTAGCAATGCAGAAAAGTTCAAGACTGGCCGAGAAAGATATGTGGTTTTTTTTTCAGTTTTTGGATACAATTCTCCTTTAAAGTTGGTCATCTTACTGTCCATAGCTACTCTAATAGCATGATTACTGCCATTATTGCAGCCGTGATTTAATAATCTATTTGTACGTTACTGGGAAGAGAATTTTAAGTACAATGATAAGCATTTTTCATATGTGATTTAGAGGATGAAGAATGGAAAGGCTGTTGGCCCACATGACATCCCAATGGAAGCATGGAGGTGCTTAGGAGAAATGGCAGTGGAATTTTTAACTAGATTGTTTAATGAAATTTTGGAAAGTCAGAGGATGCCTGAGGAGTGGAGAAAAAGTGTTTTGGTACCTATCTTTAAGAATAAGGGTGATGTGCAGAGCTGCAGTAACTATAGAGGGATAAAATTGATCAGTCACAGCTTGAAGTTATGGGAGAGAGTAGTAGAAGCTAGGTTAAGAAGGGAGGTGATGATTAGTGATCAGCAGTATGGTTTCATGCCAGGAAAGAGCACTACAGATGCAATGTTTGCTCTGAGAGTGTTATTGGAGAAATACAGAGAAGGTCAGAAGGAGTTGCATTGTGTCTTTGTAGACTTGGAGAAAGCATATGACAGGGTGCCTAGAGAAGAGGTGTGGTATTGTATGAGGAAGTCTGGAGTGGCAGAGAAGTATGTAAGAGTGGTACAGGATATGTACGAGGGTAGTGTCACAGTAGTGAGGACTGCAGTGGGAGTGACAGATCTGTTTAAGGTGGAGGTGGGATTACATCAAGGATCAGCTCTGAGTCCTTTCTTATTTGCAGTGGTGATGGACAGGTTGACAGATGAGATCAGACAGGAGGCCCCGTGGACTATGATGTTTGCAGATGACATTGTGATCTGTAGTGAGAGTAGGAATCAGGTTGGGGAGACTCTGGAGAGGTGGAGATATGCTTTAGAGAGCAGAGGAATGAAGGTCAGCAGGGCTAAGACAGAATATATGTGTGTAAATGAGAGAGAGGGTAGAGGAATGGTGAGGATTCAGGGAGTAGAGTTGGTAAAGGTGGACTAGTTTAAGTACTTGGGATCAACAGTTCAGAGTAATGGTGAATGTGGAAGAGAGGTGAAGAAGAGAGTACAGGCAGGGTGGAATGGGTGGAGAAGAGTGTCAGGAGTGATTTGTGACAGACGGGTACCAGTAAGAGTGAAAGGGAAGGTCTACAAGACAGTAGTGAGACCAGCTATGTTATATGGGTTGGAGACAGTGGCATTGACAAAAAGGCAGGAGTCAGAGCTGGATGTGGCAGAGTTAAAGATGTTAAGATTTGCACTCGATGTGACTAGGATGGATAGGATTAAGAATCAGTATATTAGAGGGTCAGCTCATGTTGGACAGTTTGGAGACAAAGCAAGAGAGATGAGATTGCGTTGGTTTGGACATGTGCTGAGGAGGAATAATGGGTATACTAGGAAAAAGATGCTAAGGATGGAGCTGCCAGGTAAGAGGAAAAGAGGAAGGCCTAAGATAAGGTTTATGGACGTGGTGAGAGAGGACATGCAGGCGGTTAGTGTGACAGATCAAGATGCAGAGGATAGGAAGAAATGGAAAGAGATGATCTGCTGTGGTGACCCCTAATGGGAAAAGCCGAAAGATGATGATGATGATGATGATGATGATTTCACTGATAATATAGTATCAGTGTTCATAGGTTCATAGGTTCATAGGTTGATACTAGGCTATCTGCCCTAGGGCATTTACAAGCCTAGCCAGAGTGTGTTTGGCTTTCGCCACCCTTCTTAGATTAGTTGACTGTGCCTCTGTATAGTAGGTCACAGAAGATAGCCCATTTAAGGTTAGTTTACCGTGCCTCTGTCTAGCAGTGACACAGAAGAGATCCCAGGGGGAAATTTACGATCTCCCATCCAAACGTCAAGATTCTTCTTGAAGAGGGTCATTGAGGGGCTCTGTCTGACATGGATTGGGATTTTGTTCCAGAGTGAGGGGAGCCTCTGGGATATGAATCTGTCCCTCCAGCATGTTCTATTTATTTCTGTGCTGAGGTTTAAGTCACTGGAGCATGTAGTTCTGATGGATTTGGATTTCTTGAGGTGGAGCATGTCCATTAATTCTGGGTTGGATATGGCTTTATACGTCAGACACACATCACCTCTGAGTAGGCGGTAAGTAACTGAGTAGAGCTGGAGTTTCTTTAGCCTAACTGCGTAGGGTATCTGTTTGAGTCCCTTGATCCTCTTGGTGAGGTACTTTTGGAGTCTTTCTAGTTGTAGCAGGTGTCGGGTAAGGTACATCCCAAATGGGGCATTGTATTCAATTATGGGCCTGATGAGTGATGAGTAGAGGGGCACAATGACCTCTCTTGATCTAGATGTGAACCCCTTCATGATAAGGTGGGCTATATAGAATGTCTTTCTAACCACTTTGGAAATGTGATTGTCAAAGGAGAGATTGCAATCAACTTGGGTCCCCAAATCCCTAATTACTTCTTCCATACTTAATGGATTACCACCTATGTGGTAATTTGTGGGCACTTTGTTTTTCCCATAGGGGATGACTATGCACTTTTTGGCATTTAGCTTTAGGCCATAGCTCTGGCACCAGTTATCCATCTCTGTGAGACCTTTTTGGAGGATGCTTGTGACAGCAGACGAGTCGATTATGGCCCCCAGTCTGCAGTCATCTGCAAACTTTGTCAGCCATAGTCCTCCTGTGTTAGCCTGTACCTCAGAGAAATATATACTGAACAAGAGAGGTCCCAGGACTGAGCCTTGTGGGACGCCACTTGTAACTGGTTTAGAGTCTGACATGGCACCTGCAATTCTGACCATGTGGGTTCTATCCCTAAGCCAGTTTGCAACCCATCTTGTGACATAGGGGTTGATATTTAAGCTGGTGAGCTTATTTATGATGCCTGAATGGGGTATTGTGTCGAAGGCTTTTGCAAGGTCAAGGTAGGCTGTGTGGACTACCTTCCCTTCGTCTATGGCCTTGGTGACTGTTTCAAAGAAATTGACCAGGTTCAGGAGGCAAGATCTGCCCTTAACAAAGCCGAATTGGGTAGGATCCAGTGTTTGGAGGTTCCCAATGTCTTTGTTTATGAGTTCCATGATGATACACTCCATAACTTTGCAGACCAGGCTAGTTAGGCTTATAGGGAGATAGTTTCCGGGGTCTGTTGTGGCACCACCTTTATGGAGTGGGACCACTGTTGCTGTACGCCATTCTTTGGGTACATATCCTGTTGTAAGGCTGAGACTGAACAGTGATTTTAAGTGAGGGTTCAGTTCTTCTTGTTGCTTATGTAAAATGCAACCTGAGACACCGTCCGGTCCCATTGATGCTGTGTTTTTTGCTTTGGAGAGGGCAGCTCTCACCTGTGCATCTGTGATGTCAGGTAGGCTACACTCTGTTGGGATAGTCATTTGCTCATTTGGGGGCCCCCGTCTGCCAGGATGTTGGCAATGTCTGTGGGTTCAGTGTATTTTTTGTCATTTTGCACTAACTCAGAGCATATCTGGGAGTTTCCACCCGGGTTTCTGATATAACTAAAGAAAGCCTTGTGATTATCTTTAGCATCTTGTGCAATTTTTCTTTCGAAGCTTGCCTTAGATGATTTTATGATGGATCATAGTTTCTTGCTAGTACTGATCAGAGTTGCCTTCCCTTTCAGGGATTTTGCTCTATCATGTAGTAGCTTCCTCCTTCTGTTGTACAGCTTATTTATGGCTAGGGTCCACCAGATAGGTCTCCTGCCTTTGGAGGAGTGTGTCTTGGTTTTATTTGGGATAGCACAATCCATGCATTCCTGTAGGTATCCATAGAATGCATTTGTAAAGGATTCTGCGGTTTGGGCCGTATTTTCCACTGGCCCTGGGGCTTTGAAGGATTCCACCTCGGTTTTGAGAAGTGGGAAGTTTGCTTTTGAGAAGTTTTTGACCGTGGTTTCCTTTGCTGGAGGTGGGGAAAGGATATGGATATCCATAGTGATTAATTTATGGTCAGATCTTACCAATGAGGGGTATACCACTGGTATGGAACATAGAGTCCCCATGTTGGTGATGATCAAGTCCAATATGTTTTCCCCTCTTGTGGGAGTGGTGACCAGTTGTTCCATAGCATTTGAGTTTATAAATTCTAGGAACCATTGGGCTAGGGTGTTGGGGCTTGAGTAGTGCTCCCAGTCTATGTTTGGGTAGTTAAAGTCACCCAATATAATGGTGTTTGGAGAGACCTTCATATTCTCCAGAGTCTTCAGGAAAGCAGAGTGGGGTTCCTGAGTTTGGGTGGGTGGTCTGTAGCAGGCTACAAACTGGAAGGCAGTTTTGCCCACTGTTAGTTGCACATGGATGGTCTCAGATGCTTCGTGCAGTGCCACTAGCCTGGTGGTATGGGTATCTTTGATGAATATGGATACTCCCCCTCATCTTGTGGTTCAGTCCATGTTTTGGGGCCGAAAAGCATGGTATGAGGTATAGCCTGGTAGTGCTGGGGTGCTCTTGGGAGCCTTGAACCAGGTTTCTGTTACTGCACAAATATCGATATTCTCCATACTGAGGAGAGCCTCGAGTGCGTGCATCTTAAGGTTTAGACTTCTGGCGTTGAGCAGCATTACCCTTAGTTTCTTTTTCCTTGTGTTGTCTAAGGAGGTGGGTTTGTCGTTTGAGCCTTGCCTAAAAAAGGCACTATGGGGGTGGCAAGAGCCTTGGCCAGTATTCAAAAACCCAGGGGTGATAGGTGCAAGCTGTCTCTAGCGAAGCAACATGGTTTGTCAAGCATGTCATCCCAGGCTGACAGACACTGGATCCCCTTTGAGTGACACCAATACTTTAGCCAATTGTTGAAATTGATCATTTTGTCTTTATACTGTGGTATCATTCTTGGTGAGGGTAAGATGCTACTCAAGGTCAGGGTCATACTGGCCTGTGCCACATGATCAGAGAGCTCCTCTATGTCTCTTTTCATGTAATCCAGGGAGGTACGTCTCAGGTCATTCACACCAGCATGGACAATGATGGAGTCATATTTGTACTTGCTTTGGAGTGACCTGAGTGCTTGTGTTATGTGGCGGATCCTGGCACCCGACAGACAGTTTACAGTGACCTTCTCCTTGTTCAGCCTGGTGAGAAGGACATCAGTGTGTCTGACAATAGAGTCACCTATTACAAGTGTATTAGGTGTGTTGTTTAACCTTAAGGGCTGTGACTGTGTGGCACACTAACTTTGTGAACTATGTGATACGTGGGTATTGTTGTGGGGTAGCAGTTGCTTGGATGTCTGCTTTGGAGGTCTCTGTTGCTTGGGCAGATTTTTATTTAGAGCCTCCGAGTATGTTTTTGTGTGTTTATGTATTTGGTTTGCTGTTGCAATAGGTCTATGTGAGACTGGATTTGTGGTGTGTGTGATTACCTTCTCCTCCAGACTGATCGTGCCAGCACTATGTTGAGAGAGCTCAGCCTCCAGTTTGGCTATATAGTTGCATCTCTCACATATATTTGAGCTTGTTGGGAAGAAGAGAGGGTGGTCTGTGTACATAAGGCAGTTGTAGCATTGCCTCAAGATTCCCATATTCACCAGCTGGACTGGAGAGTAAACCTGAAACTGACTTTTGGACATGCCAGAATAGTATAAGGAATTACTTTTTGACTTGATCAAAAAGGACCAATAGGGATCCAAGTACTTAAATGGAGTATAAGAGGGTGTAGTGCTTTAGTTTATTTGTGCTTACTTATAAGACACGTATCCTAGCTACTGCTGGGTTTTAGAAGGAAAATAGAGTGCTTACTTTGAGATTTGGAACAATTCTAAGGGAAAAAGTGCAGAGCAGACTTTGTGGAGCTGGGAGTAGTTTAAACCTGATTAAGCGGCGCTGCCCGATATTGCGCTATGCGCAAAAACGCACAAAAGAGGGTTTTAAGAGAGGGGGATCAAGGAGTTTGGAATTGACCCTAAATGGCCAATAAAACTACAGTTTCTAGGCAGTAACCACTCCCACAGGGGCAGGCAGGCTGTTCAGTGTTTACCACTGCCACTGATGAAAACAGAGACTTCCCTTTAGCCCAAGCAAGCAATGGCCTCCAAGAAACTTACAAACAGTTCAGAACAGCAAATCTGTAACTGAACTTTTTTTTAAATTTCAGAAAGTGGGAAAAAAGTGAGATTTTTTTTTTTTTTAAAGATAGCAGAGATACACAAGTAGCAACAAGTTAGAACAGTGCAATAAATGACCCCACACTTGAGTGCTAGGCCAGAGACAGGTAAAATGCAAGTTTTAAGAAAAAAACTATTTTAAAATAAGTGCAACACAGGAAATGCAGTAAACAGGCTCTAGATGTGTTCTAAATACAGTTCCTAATACAGATATCAAGTTTAGCAAGCTGGAAAATGACAAAAAGTAGGTGGCAATGCAGAAATCTTAACAAATAATCTGAAGAAAAATACTTAAAATCTCATAAGTGGCTCCTTTCTTCTCTCAGAGTTTTCTCCTCTTGGTGGGTGCTTCACCAACAGCCAACAAGTCTGAAAAGATGCCAAAACTATGAGGCAATCGGGTTTTAAGAGAGGGGGATCAAGGAGTTTGGAACTGACCCAAAATGGCCAATAAAACTACAATTTCCAGGCAGTAACCACTGTAGAAAGGTATTGCTGATTTCCTTATTCAGTTTGTAAGGCAGTGGAATTAATCTATTAGTTTTGAAAACTATGGGATAACATTTGTATTCAATTTTTATATCTGTATTGACCAAAGGTAGATTGATGACTAGAGTGCTAGGAAAGAATGTTAGTAGCAACATGCTGTTATGACTGTATGTATCCAGCCTACCATAAAACTCACATTATGAGAGGGTAGGGTAAAGAGAGAGACATCATACAACAGATGACAAAGAACTCTAAAACTAATTGGTTATTTTAAAAGATACATTTGTGATAAGTTGTTACCCATAAAATATAATTACTGAAGAAATAAGTCTGTAAAACAAAATATAATCAATTCCACAATACTTTACAGGAAGATATTTCTTATAGGTTCATAGGTGTGTACTAGGCTAATGGCCCTGGAGCCTTTACAAGCCTAGCCCATAGAAGTGCCTTGGCATTGTGCCACCTAATGTTAGTTCCCAGTGTCACTATCAAGTAGAGCCACTGGAGTGATCCCCAGGGTGAACTATTACCCATCCACTCATCAAGATTTCTCTTGAAGAGGGACAGCGTGGTGCTCTGCTTGACATGTATGGGAAGTCTATTCCAGAGCATGGGCAGTCTCTGCATGAGGAACCTGTCCCTCCAGCATGTTCTGTTGATTGTGGTAATGAGGTTGAGGTCTCTGGAGCATGTGGTGCGGAGGGACTGGGATTTCTTTAGATGTAGCATTTCTAACAGAGCTGGATCCGATATGGCTTTGTAAGGCAAGCAGAGATCGCCTCTAAATAGGCAATATGAGACAAAGAATACCTGGAGTCTTTTGAGTCTGTCCCTGTAGGACATTTGTTTAATGCCTAGGATCCTCTTCGTGAGGTACTTCTGTGGTCTCTCCAGCTGTTGCAGGTGTTTAGTGAGGTACATGCCAAATGGGGCATTATACTCGATGACTGGTCTAATGAGGGAAGAGTAGAGAGGGATGATGACCTCTTTCTTTCTTTCTGGATGCAAAGCCCTTGTTAATGAGATGTGCCACACAGAAGGACTTTCTGACACAGTGGCAATGTGGTGGTTGAAGGAGAGGTTGCTTTCAACCTGCATTCCCACACCTTCAGTGTTCAGTGAGCTCCCACCGATGTGGTAATTAGTGGGAACTGAGTTTTTACCAAAGGGGATGATGCATATTTTGGCATTAAGCTTAAGGCCATGGTTTCAGCACCAGTAATTGGTCTCAGTGAGGCCTTTCTGTAGGATGTCTACATCACTTGGGGAGTTAATAATGGCTCCCAGCTTGCAGTCGTCTGCATACTTGGTCAGCCAGAGTCCCTCCGTGTTGGCCTAGACTTCTGAGAAGTAGATGACGAACAGGAGAGGACCCAGGACTGATCCCTATAGGACTCCACTCATGACTTTTCAGCAGTCTAACTTGCAGTCCACTACAATCACACTGTATGTTCTATCTGTGAGCCAATTTGTAACCCATCTAGTGATATAGGGGTTTATGCCTAGTTTGGTGAGTTTATCAATAATTCCTGAGTGTGGAATGGTAGCAAAGGCCTTGGCCAGATCGAGGTAGGCTGTATGCCTTACCTTCATCCACAGCCCTGGTGACTGACTCAAAGAAGTTAACCAGGTTGAGCAGGCATGATGTGGGGTCTAGAGTTTGGAGATTTTCTTTATCTTTGTTAATCAGGTCCATGATGATGTGCTCCATAACTTTACATATCAAACTCATCAGGCTAATGGGGCAATAATTCCCAGGGTCTGTAGTCACTCCCCCTTTATGGAGAGGGATGACTGTAGCAGTGTGCTATTCGGTAGGGATGAAACCTGAGGGGAGGCTGTGACTGAACAGGGCACACAGATGTGATGCCAGTTCACTTTGTAGTTCATGTAGAACACAGCCAGGGATATTATCTGGTCTCATGGAAGTTGTATTCTTGGCCTTGGACAATACAGCTTTAACCTGTGGTGCAGTAATGCTGGGTGCCTGGCATTCTTCCAGTATTGTGATTGGTCCTTTAGGGGGGAGAATGGGGTAAAGTTGGCACTGAATTTGTTGGCCAATATGTTGGCAATATCTGGTGGCTCAGCATAGGAGGTACCATTGTGCAGTAACTCAGAGCAAATCTGGGTATTGCCATGGAGGTTCTTGATATAACTATAGAAGGCTTTGTGATTGTTTTTAGTGTCTGCTGCAATTCTGCCTTCATAGCTGGCTTTGGAGGATTTGATGAGGGATCTCAACTTTTTGTTGAGGTTAATAAGGGAGTTTTTCCAGTCTTGAGACTTCATCTTTTTCTGAAACAGGTTCTTCCTTCTGTTGTAGAGTTTATTAATGGCAGGGGACCAGCAGATTGGCTTCCTTTTTTTGGAGGATGGCATCTTGGTTCTGTTAAGTATGGCTAGTTCCATGCATTTATGTACATGTCCGTACAGTACGCTGGTGTATGATTCGGCAGTCATGCAGCTATTTTCCATTGGCATGGGTGCCATGATGTTAGCCACATCTGTTTTTAGGAGCCCAAAGTCAGCTTTGGAGAAGTTTTTCAAGGTGGTTACCTTTGTGGGGGGTGTGGGTGAGATGTGGATTTTCATGGTGATTAGCCATTTTGGGCTAATTTTGATTGTATCTGCTCTATTTTCCGAAAAAAAAAAAAAAAACTTGTTTCCCACCTTTCTGAACTAGTATAGTCCAGTTTTCAGGTTACTGCTAAATCCAGGGCTGTGTTACAAGTTTCTGTGTTGCCCATACCTTACTTGAATAGGAGGAAGTTTCTCTGTTCACCTGTGAGAGAGGGGAGCTTTGAGCAGCCTATCTGTCCCTGGAGGAGTGGTTTCAGCCCAGAAGTTAGTAGTTTATCAGCCATTTTGGGCTAATTTCTACCTCTGTCACTTCCCTGCTATAAAAACTGCATTTGTGCAGTTTTGTGCACCGGGCAGTGCCATTTAGCTAGAGTTAAACTATTCTCGGCTCCACAAAGTCTACTCTTCAGTTTTTCCCTTGGAACTAGACAAACCTTCACCTTTAGCACTCAAACCATTAATTTCACAGTCACGCACTTGCTTAAAACTCATAGCAAGGACTAATTAACCCTAGCACTAGACCCCCCTATACTGTCCAGAAGGACAAGGCTCTCTATTCGTCCCCACCAGCCAATCAGAAAAACAGCTTACTTTACTTATTCAGGCATGTCCAAAGGGCAGTTTCTGGTGTACTCTCCAGTCCAACTGGTGAATCTGGGCATTTTGAGGCAATGTTACAACTGCCTCATGTACACAGACAACCCTCTCCTCCTACCACCAAACATTAATATATGCGAGAGATGCAATTATACAGCCAAACTGGAGGCAAAGCTCTCTCAACCCAAGACTGGAACTGACAGCCAAGAGGAGAAGGGTAATACTTGCAACACACCACCAGTCTCACATAGACCTAATAAACCAACACCTGCAAATAACCCACATGAATACATGAAAACATACTCGGAGGCTCTAAATAAAAATCTACAAAAGCAACCGAGACCTCCAAAGCAGACATCCAAGCAACCTCCATACCCCATCACCAACCATGAAACACATACTTCACATAATCAGTGTGCCATGCAATCACAGCCCTTAATGCAAAATAACATACCCAACACACTAGTAATAGGTGACTCTATAGTCAGGCACACTGATGTCCCAATAACTAGGCTGGACAAGGAGAAGGTTACAGTTAGCTGCCTGTCGGGTGCCAGGATCCACCACATAACACAAGCACTCAGGTCACTCCAGAACAAGTACAAACACAACTCTGTCATTGTCCATGCTGGTGTGAATGACCTGAGACATACTCCCTGGACTACATGAAAAGAGACATGGAAGAGCTCTCTGATCATGTAGCCCAGGCCGGTATGACCCTGACCTTGAGTAGCATCCTGTCCTCACCAAGAATGATGCCACAGTATAAAGAAAAAATTATCAATTTCAACAACTGGCTAAGTTTCTGGTGTCATTCAAAGGGGATCCAGTATCTGTCCGTCTGGGATGACATGCTCGACAAGCCACGTTGCATCACAAGAGATGGCTTGCACCTGTCACCCTTAGGCTTTTGAATACTGGCCAAGGCTCTTGCCGCCCCCATAGTGCCTTTTTTAGGCAAGGCTCAAAAGACAAACCCACCACCATAAATAGCACAAGTAACCAAAAACTGAGGGTAATGCTACTCAACGCCAGAAGTCTAAACCTCAAAATGCATGCACTCGAGGCACTCCTCAGTATGGAGAACATCGACATCTGTGCAGTAACAGAAACCTGGTTTAAGGCTCCTGAGAGCACCCCAGCACTACTAGGCTATAACATATACCACACCTTTTGGCCTCAAAACCAGGACCGAAACACAAAAGGCGGGGGTGTTTCCATATTCATCAAGGATACCCACACCTCCAGGTTAGTGGTGCAGCACAATGCATCAGAGATCATCCATGTGCAACCAACAACGGGCAAAACTGCAATCTAAATTGTAGCTTGCTACAGATCACCCACCATGGCCCAGGACCCCCATTCCGCATTTCTAGAGCCACTGGGAAATATGAAGGTCCTACCAAACACCCTAATACTGGGTGATTTCAATTACCCAAACATAAACTGGGAGAACTACTCAAGTACCAACTCCCTTGCCCAACGCTTCCTAGAATTTATAAACTCGAACGGCCTGGATCAACTGGTCAACACCCCACCAGAGGGAACAACATATTGGACCTGGATATCACCAACATGGGCAACCGGTGTTCCACACCGGAGGTCAACCCCTCACTGGTTAGAACAGACCATAGACTAATCACTCTGGATATCCACATTCCGCCCCCACCCCCAATCAAGGAAACCACCATGAAAAACTTTTCAAAAGCAAACTTCACGTTACTTAAGACCGAGGTGGAAAGGTTCACAGCCCCCATGCTAAAGGACAATGCTGTCCAAGCTGCTGAAACCTTTACAAAGGCACTCTATGAGTGTCTGCAGGAATGCATGGATCATGCTATCCCAAGTAAAACCAAGACTCACTTCTCCAAGAAAAGGAAACCAGTCTGGTGGACCCCTGCCATAAACAAGCTATACAACAGAAGGAGGAAACTAGTACAGAAAAGAGTAAAATCTCAAGAAGGAAAGACATTGCTGATCAGTATCAGCAAGAAACTATGATCCCTCATTAAATAATCCAAGGCTAGTTTCAAAAGAAAAATTGCCAATGACTCCAAAGATAACCACAAAGCGTTCTTTAGCTATGTCAAGAACCTAAATGGAAACTCTCAGATCTGCTCTGAGTTAGTGCAGAATGGCACAAAATACACTGAACCGACTGATATTGCCAACATTCTGGCAGACAGGTTTAGTGCAAACTTCACCACCCTCTCACCCCCTAAAGGGCCCATAACCATACCAGAAGAATGTAGGGCCTTGTCAATCACAGACACACAGGTTAAAACAGCCCTATCCAAAGCCAAAAACACAGCTTCAATGGGACCGGACGGTGTCCCAGGCTGCGTCTTACAAGAGCACCAAAATGAACTAACCCCTCACCTAAACACACTGTTCAAACTCAGCCTCTCTACAGGCTACATACTCACAGAGTGGTGCACAGCAACAGTTATCATGTTCCACAAAAGTGGAGCCACAACGGACCCCGGGAACTTTCGCCCTATAAGCTTGACTAGCCTGGTCTGCAAGGCTATGGAACGCATCATCATGGAACTCATTAACAGATACATTGGGAACCTCCAAACCTTGGACCCTACCCAGTTTGGCTTTGTTAAGGGCAGATCATGCCTCCTAAACCTGGTGGACTTCTTTGAGATGGTTACCAAGGCATTAGATGAGGGAAAGGAGGTCCACACAGCCTATCTAGACCTTGCCAAGGCTTTCAACACCATTCCCCATTCTATTATTATAGACAAGCTCACCAGCTTGAACATAAACCCCTATGTCACAAGATAGGTTGCCAACTGGCTCATGGATAGAACCCATATGGTGAGAGTTGCAGGCTCTACATCCGACTCTAAACCGGTTACAAGTGGCATCCCCAGGGCTCAGTCCTAGGACCCCTCCTGTTCGGTATATACTTCTCAGAGGTACAGGCAAGCATAGGAGGACTATGGCTGACCAAGTTCACAGATGACTGCAAACTAGGGGCCATAATTGATTCTCAGGCTGATACAGACACCCTCCAGATGGGTCTGACTGAGATGGATACCTGGTGTCAAAATCATGGCCTCAAGCTAAATGCCAAAAAGTGCATAGTCATCCCCTTTGGAAAAAAACAAAGTACCCACAAACTACCACATAGGTGGTAGTCCCCTAAATACAGAAAATGTAATAAGGGATCTGGGGACCTAAGTAGATAGTAATCTCTCCTTTGATAATCATATTGCCAAGATGGTTAGAAAATCCTTCTATGTGGCCCACCTAATCACAAAAGGGTTCACATCTAGAACAAAATAGGTTATTGTGCCTCTCTACTCATCACTCATTAGACCCATCATAGAATACAATGTCCCATTTGGGATGTACCTTATAAGACACTTGCAACAGCTGGAAAGACCACAAAAGTACCTCACCAAGAGGATTACTGGTCTCAAACAGATGCCCTATGCAGCCTGACTCAAGAAACTCCAGCTGTACTCAGTTGCATACCGCTTACACAGAGGTGATCTCTGCCTGACATACAAGGCTATGTCCAACCCAGAATTGATGGACATGCTCCACCTAAAAAAAAAACAAATCCCAGAGAGCCACACGCTCTAGTGATATAAACCTCACCACAACGATAAATAGGACATGCTGGAGGGATAGATTCCTATCCCAGAGACTCACCATGCTTTGGAACAGGATTCCAATATACATCAGGCAGAGCCCCTCACTAACACTCTTCAAGAGAAACCTTGACGGGTGGATGAGAAACAGAACATTTACCCTGGGGATCACTGCAGTGGCTCTGCTGGACAGTGGCACAGGGAACTAATGTCTCTGCTGGACAGAGGCACAGGGAACTAATCTAAGGGGGTGGCAAAAGCCAACACATTCTGGCTAGGCTTATAAATGCCCTTGGGCAGATAGCCTAGTACTTACCTATGAACCTATGAACCTTTATGGTCGGATCTGACCAGGGAGGATTGACTACTGGTGTAGAGCAACGGTCACCTATGTTAGTAATAACCAGGTCATGGATGTTGCTTCCTCTAGTGGGGGTCAGAATGAGCTGGTCTAGGGCATTGCAACTGATGAATTCCAGGAAGCGTTGGGCCAGTGTATTGGTGTTTGAGTAGTTTTCCTAGTTGATGGAAGGGTAGTTGAAGTCTCCTAGTATGAGAGTGCTGGGTTGGACCTTGATAGATTCCAAGGTGCTTAGGAATATTGAATGAGTGTCTAGGGACATGGTTGGGGACCTATAGCAGGCTATGACCTGGATCGCCGTCTTACCCAATGTTAGTTGTACCTAAAGTATCTTAGATGCATTATGAAGGGCTACTAGTCTGGTGGTGTGCATATCCTTTATGAATATGGAGACACCACTGCCTTTGGAGCTTCGGTCCATGTTTCAGGACCAAAAGGTATGAGTTATAACCTGGTAGCACATGGGTGCTTTCTGCCGCTTTAAACCAGGTCTCCATTACAGCACAAATGTCGATGTTCTCCATTTTGAGGAGTGCTTCGAGTGAGTGCATCTTAAGATTTAGACTTTTCATCAGAAAAAGCAAAACTAAAGCAGTGATAAATCCATGACATGATCAAATTGTGGTTTGTTACTAGAACTAGTTTAAAAACTGGAACTTGTGGGACACCAGTGACTTATTAATTAAAGGTTCCAGCACTCACATTTAAAATTTCATATATCTTTTTTGTATGTAATCCACATAGTTTCTATGTTAGACTTAAATTTTTATCTTTTCTGTTTTTATATTCAATGTTTAATATATTTTGATATGTTTTTGAGTTTTAAAAATGTTTTCATAAAAGGATATTTGTGACAAAAAATAATAATCAAGCATGTAGTGTTTAAAAAGCAGCCACTAGATGGAACCCTTAGGGCACGTTCCTCAGAGTCTCACAAGCATTTGGATTCAGAATAAGAGAACTTAATTGGTTGTTAAGGCTGAAAGGGGCTTATTTTCATATTTTCCTGAAAAAGCCAGTATTTTAGAAGAGAAACTTTTTCACAAACAAAAAGGCAACTTATCTGAAAAACATTTAATGACCTTTCCTTTTCTCTTCCTAGTTGGCTTCAAATCACTTAGGATTCTAGGGTTCTGTCAATCATTCATCAGGGGTACTTCATGATATGGATATCCCATCTTCCTTGTATGGGCATTCCTCAGGAACAACTTCTTTTTCCCCAGAGGTTCTTTGAGATCTCTTGTCTCGG
The DNA here is from genome assembly GCF_019279795.1 of Protopterus annectens. NCBI lineage: Eukaryota > Metazoa > Chordata > Ceratodontiformes > Protopteridae > Protopterus > Protopterus annectens. The sequence continues at coordinate 731,251,800 of NC_056725.1, read as the reverse complement.
GGTACTATTCAAGAGGTGCCTGTGTCCCGAAGGGGGAAGTGGTTTTATTCAAGAATGTTTCTAGTGCCCAGAAAAGAGGGTAATTGGCAACTGATTCCATACCTCTCATCTAAACACTTTTCTGAAGGTGCCTTCCTTTTGGATGTTGTCCCTTCAGACTCTGTTTCCTCTCTTGCTCCCTCAGGCCTTTCTGTTGTCTCTGGATCTCAAGGATGCTTATCTCCATGTTCCGATCCATCATCTTGTCAGGAAGATTTTGTGTTTCTCTTTTGCTTCCTGACATTTTCAATTTTGTGCTTTGCCCTTTGGCCTTTCTACTGCCCCAAGGGTGCTCACCAAATGGCACGCTCCTGTGACTGCTTTTTGCAGGCTTCAAGGGATCCAAATATTTACTTACTTGGATGACCTGATGATTCAGTCATCCTCTTTGGAGATTCTTTTGCAAAATCTTAATTTTTCCATTTCTCTTCTTCAGAGCTTGGGGTTCACAATAAACTTCAAAAAGTCTTCCCTGACTCCTTCTCAGGATCATGTCTTTCTGGGTTGCAGGATTCAGATGGTGCCAATGCTGACATCCCTGCCTCCTCCAAAGACCTTAACTCTCATTTCTTACTTTCAAACTCTTCTTCCCATGGCCTTCATTATAGCCAGAGAGTTTCTGAGGGCTCTAGGTTTCATGGCTTCCACCATTCTGATGCTCCCTGTGGCCAAACCCACATGAGGAAGTTCCAGTGGTTTCTGAAGTCAGTGTAGCTTCAACATACACATCCTCTAGACTTTTCAGTTCCTCTTCTTCCTTGTCTCAAGAAGGAACTTCTCTGGTGGATTCAGCAGTTGTCTCTGAACCCAGGGCTCCCTTTTCATCCTTCTCTTCCCTCTAAGGATCTGTTCACAGATGCTTCAGATGTGGGATGTGGACAGCTTTTGGCTCCCTGAAGGTCCAGGGAGTGTGGTCGCCTCATCAGCAGAAGGAGCACATCAACATCAAAGGCAGGAGAGCTCTTATGCTGGCTTTTCAGGTCTTTCATCCTCCTTTCTCTCTGGGGCATCTCAAGGTATTCACAGACAATACCACATTTTGCGGTATATCAGCAAACAGGGGGGAAGAAGATCTTACCTTCTTTGCTGGTTGGTATGTAGTGATTCTTCAGGCAGTTTATATCCCTTCAGATCAGAACATTGTGGCAGACACTCTGAGCAGGTCCTTCACCCAATCCCATGAATGGATGCTTCACAGGGATATGTTTCTGGGGTTCCCTATCAGAATCCTGAAACACTATAAGCCTGAAAGTCAAAATCCTGAAAACTAATGACTGAAAATGCAAAATCTCGAAAATGCAAAATCCTGAAAGTCAAAATCCTGAAAACACAAATAATGCTAATATGTCACTATAAAGACACTAATATCTACCAACTGACCCTGACCCTAACCCTAACCCTAAGGTCCGTCACTATCACACACTCACCTGACCCGCGCCCTAACCCTAACTCACTTAAACCGCCCCTAACCCCAATATTTGTCACTATTGCATACATGCCTAACCTGCGCCCTAACCCTAACTCACTTATACCGCCCCTAACCCTAACATAAAACCAACCGCACACTTACCTGGACCCAACGCATGACCTAACACCACAGGGCTAACAATAGCAAAGCCACAGTGACGTCAGCATGTCCATTTTGTGTTTTCAGGATTTTGACTTTCAGAATTTTGCATTTTCGAGATTTTGCATTTTCAGTCATTAGTTTTCAGGATTTTGACTTTCAGGCTTATAGTGTTTCAGGATTCTGATAGGGAACCGTTTCTGGACATTGTTCACTAGTGGGGTACTCCTCAAGTAGATCTCTTTGCCTCCCCTCTGAACAATCAACTTCCTCTGTTTTGTGCCAAGGTCCCAGGTCCTCTGGTGTGGAAGGTGGATGCCCTCTCATTTTCTTGGAAGGGGATATTTCTTTATGCATTCCCTTCCCTTCATCTCATTCCAAAACTCCTGTTCAAGATTCAACAGGATGCTCCCAAAATCTGTTTGGCGACTTCCATTTGGCTGCAACAGCACTTGTTTCCTCTACTTCTGCATCTATCCAAGGGCAATCATCACAAGTTACCTCATAGGGAAGATTTACTCACACAAGACCAGGGCTCTTTCATCCATTCCCACCTGTCCACGCTTCAACTGACACTGTGGGTGATAGGGTTTTGAATCCTCATAGACTTTTTCTGAGGACGTGCTGCAGGTTCTGCAGGAGGACAGGAAACCTACTACTAGGAAATCTTACTTATCGAAATGGAAGAGGTTTTCTATTTGGTATCTCTCTAAACCTGGACCCACTTACTGTGGATGTTCCTTTGATTCTCTCTTATTTGTGTGAGTTGCTCAATGCTGGTTTGATCTATTCTTCTGTTAAGGCCCACTTATCAGCTATTTCTGCTTGTCTGCCTTCAACTCCTCCTTTAGCTTCTAGATTTAAGGCTAAGCAATTTCTTATTAATATTAGACCTCCCAGGAAGTCTGTTCCTTCTCCCTGGGATCTTAATTTTGTTCTGGAGAAATTGACTCAGGCTCATTTTGGGCCTGTTGTTTCAGCGTCCTTGCAACATTGTTCTTGGAAGACAGTTCTTTTGTTAGCTCTTACTTCTGCCAGATAGGTGTCTAAGTTACAAGCCCTTATGGCTTGTCTGCTTTTTTGATATTCCATGAGGACAGGGTGTCTTTCCATACTAATCCTTCTTTTATGCCTAGGGTGGTAAATGAGTTATCACTTGATCAGACTATTAATTTGCCTACTTTTCCCCTCTCTACAGTCTGACAGTGAGAGTGTTCTGCATACTTTGGACTTGCACAGACAACTCAGATTTTATATGGATAAGACTTAAAGCTATCAGAAAATCTGATCAGTTTGTTTCCTTTTCATCCTAGGTCTTTAGGGTTAACTGTTTCCAAGCAAACTATTTCTATTTGGTTTTCAAAGGCTTTTTCTTTTTGTTACACATTTCATGGCAACAGCCTTCCTTCTTCTGTAAAGGCTCGTTCTACTAGATCTGTGACTTCTTCTGGTGCTTTTTCAAGGACTTAGACACTAATTCTATTCTTGAAGCAGCTACTTGGACTTCTGTGCATACTTTTACCAAACACTACATGCTGGAAGGTATTTCCAGAGTTAGAGCTGGTTTTGCTAATGGCATTCCTCATGGCTTCGTAGAGGGCTCTACTGCTGCTTCTTCCTCCCACGTTTCTTCTTGAGCTTTGGCACTCGCCCGTATATGATGAATACTGCAGCAATGAATGTAAGGACATAGTACAGTTATGTAACATCTTACCATAACAGTAGATGTCCTTGCCCTCACTGCTGCAGGATTCACTCCCTCACTTTATTCCCCAAGTGCTTTTCCTTCCTGGATGTGCATGTTCTCTTTGGTTTTCTTTGGACTGGTGTTCCTGCTGGGGCAATCAGTTCTGAGTGTGGTTCACCTGAATGTCACCTTTATGCCCTACGCTACATGAGGAGGGTTTGGGTGACACTTCAACATACCTTAAAGCGATGGTAGGCTTTGGTAGACTGGTTGGACATTGGGCTTCCACAGCAGGGAATCCCATACATGATGAATACTGCAGCGGTGAAGGCAAGGACATCTACTGTTATGGTAAGATTTTACACAACTGTACTTTCTTCTTTTTTTAAGGAGTAAATCTATTAATGTTGCTTACATTGCTTTTATTTTCAATGTGTGGGAGGACTACAAGGATGTAGAAAAATATGATTTGTGAACATTATGTGCTGTGAAAAGGAAAACTGAGAATAGTGCAATTGTTCCAGAGGGCAAGTGTAGAAAAGTTCCTTATTTTAAAAGTTTATAGTTAAAAATAAGTGGTGGTGATGCTGAGACAGAGCTGAAAAACAAAGCAAGAAGCAAAAGAAAAACTCTACCTGAACATCAGGAGCATCTGCTCCCATTAATATCTCAAGCACTGAGATGGGCTCCTCTGTGCAACTAATCGCTAGTGTTTACTTCATGTAGTAACGATACTTGTTGCTGTCATTCAGAGCCCTTCTAACCCTATCGGAGAAATAGATTCCAAACAGTAGAGGTCCCAGGACTAATCTCTGTGGAACACCACTGGTTACAGGCCTGCTGTTGGAGGTGGATACCCCTATTTTGACTATATGTGTGTTCTATCAGTGAGCCATTTAGTGACCCATCTAATGATATAAGGGTTGATACCTAGCTGGGAGAGTTTGTCAATGATGCCTGAGTGGGAGATAGTGCCAAAAGCCATGGCTAGGTCTAGGTAGGCTGTAATCACAGATTTCTCCTTATCCAAGGCCTTGGTGACTGTCTCAAAGAACTCTACCAGGTTTAACAGACATGACCTTCCTTTGACAAATCCAAACTGTGTAGGGTCAAGTGTTTGGAGATTACCTATATCTTTGTTAATAAGGTCCATGATGATTCACTGCATGGCCTTGCAGATAAGACTAGTCAGGGTAATAGGTCTATAGTTGCTGGGGTCAATGGAAGCACCACCTTTGTGCAAGGGAATAACTGTGGCCATTTTCCATTCAGCTGGGATGAAGCCGGTGCTTACAGTATGATTGAAAATAGTACCCAATGGTGTTGCTAATTCTTGTTGGAGCACATGTAGAATGCAGCCTGGGATGTTATCAGGTCCCATAGATGCTGTGTTTTTGGCCTTAGAGAGGGTGTTTATGACCTGCTCTTTAGAGATACAAGGTAGGAGACAGGTGGTAAGGATGTCATGGTGTATGTTTGACAGGAACAGGAGAGTGAAGCTTTCACAGAACCTGTTGGCCAACAGGTTAGCTATGTCCACAGGCTCATTATATGTGGTATTATTAACTACCATTTCTGCACAAATCTGGGCCTTTCCTTTCAGGTTACGGATGTAACTAAAGAATGCCTTATGGTTGTCCTTAGTTGAGGAAGCTAATTTGGATTCATATTTTGCTTTGGAGGACTTCACAAAAAGTCTTATTTGCTTGTTTAAATTGAGGAGGGAGTGTTTCCAGTTTAGGGATCGCTCCCTCTTACTTTTAGTCATCAATTTCTTCCTCTTATTGTAAAGCCTGTTAATAGCAGTTGTCCACCAGGCAGGTTTGCTCTTCCCTGAGGAGCTTGTTTTGATCTTATTAGGTACTGCCGAGTCAATGCAGCTATACAGGTGTTTGTATAAAGCATTTGTGTAGAACTAAGCATACTTGCAAGTTCCATCTGAGGAGGGAGATGCATTGAAGCTATTTATACCATCCCGTAACAGGTTATAATCTGCTTTGAAGAAGTTTTTTAATTAGTTGCTGCTGGGGGGGGGCAGGTGTGATAAGTACTTCGAATGATACTGATCTGAGGTCAGATCTCACCAGGGAAGACCTCACAGTGGGGGTACTACAGTGGTCCACTATATTGGTAAGCACCAGATCCAGGATGATGGCACCCCTGTGGAGGCATCAGTCAGATGATCTAGGCATTGGAGTTAACGAAGTCAAAAAGCCTTTGGGCAAGTGAGTATGAGCATGAGTAATTTTCCCAGTCAGTGGATGGGTAGTTAAAGTTACCCAAAACCATGGTGTTCAGCTGTATCTTAATAGACTTAATTAGATCCAAATAGGCAGAGTGGGTGTCCTGATTCATGGAGGGGGTCCTGTAGCTGGCAATGACTTGAATAGGTGTCCTACCAACAGTTAATTGCATCTGAATTATCTCCAGGGAATCATACTGTTTAACCAATCTGCTCGTATATTTATGTTTAATGAATAGTTTTCACGTCTTCAGTTTGTGGTCTTAATGTGTGGAAGAAGGTGTAACCCAGTATGGCTGGGGTGCTCTCCACATCCTTGAACCAGGTCTCCATGACTGCACAAATGTCTGTGTCTTCCAAGGTGAGGACTGCTTCCAGTGAATGCAGTTTCATGTTAAGACTCCTAGCGTTAAGCTGCATAACCTTGAGGTTGTTTTTACTTGTAGTTTTTATGTCAGGAATCTTGTCCTTGAGATACTGCCTAAAAAAGGCACTATGGGGTGGCAAGAGCATTAGCCAGTAGCCAAAATTCCAGGGGTGATAGATGTAGACCATCTCTGGAAAAGCATTGCGGTCTGTCGATCATGTCATCCCATGCTGACAGATACTGCATCCCCTTAGAATGACACCAGAAACTAAGCCAATAATTGAAGTCAATCATCTTCTGTTTGTATTGAGGCATCATCCTAGGTGAAGGTAAAATGCTGCTTAAGGCTACAGACATACCTGTCTGAGATACATAGTCCGAGAACTCAGTCATTCCTCTCTTCATATAGTCCAGAGAGGTACGTCTCAAGCTGTTCACACCAGCAAGGACTATGATGGAGTCATAACAGTACCTGTTGTTGAGAGACTTGAGTGCATGTGTGATATGGTGGATCCTGGCCACATGACAGACAGCTGACCGTGACCTTTTCCTTATCCAACCTGGTGAGAGGGGCATCTGTGTGTCTCACGATGGAATCATCTATGACTAAAATGTTTGGTTTTGTGTTTTTCCTTAAGGGCTTGACAGGTGAGACACTGGTGCATGAGCTATTATGTGTACTGTGTTCTGCAGAGGAAGTATTATGTGTAGTTTTTTTGTGTTTGGGAGGTCTCTGGTGTTTAGGTATGTTTCTGGTGTGGAACTCCAAATATGTAGTTATGTGTGATGTGGGTTTGGGTGGAGTAGGAGGTGAGGTGTGCATGTTGACAACATGCTCATTGTCATATGTACTGACTGGTGTGTGAGAGAAAATGGATTCAAGGTTCTTAATATAGTTCCAACTCTCACATGTTGAGTTTGTGTGAACTAGGGGTAGATGATTGTCGGTGAACACGAGGCAGTTGCTGCACTGCCTCAGGATGCCCATGACGACCAATCTGGCTGGAGAAACTGTGGGAAATTGTCCGTCCATAGTGTTAGGTAAATTTATATGATCAAGGAAAGGGGTCACACTTAGGAATGGCTGGTGGGTGAGAGGTATGTTGGTACCTCTGAGGCTAGGCTTAGTATTCCACCTGACAGTAGAGCATGGCTGTGAAAAACTTCTGGCAGACCACAAGCAAAGTGCTAAGGGAAAATTTAACAAGCAAAATGTTTACGTCTATAACCACCCATGGTAACCACCACTACACAGCAGTGCATGATGGTGCACTACATGCAAACAAGTGCAAATGTGGGGCTTAAATAAAACATGAAATAATAATTTCAACTCAAACTAGCCAATAAAGATATTCTCTCTCTGAGCTCTAGTACAATCACCCTTGATTAGATGGGACCCAGACAGCACTCTCTTTCCACAAGGGTGGAGAAGGGACTTCACAAACAAAGATGGCTTGAATCTGATGCTCAGAAGTTATAAAACAGACCCAGAAACAGCAAACCTAGAGCTGGGCTATGCCTCAGCTGAACTAGTGCAGTATACAGTAAAATGTAGCAAAAACAGTTCAGACAATTCAAACAGACAGTAGAATGCAAATACAAATTAAAAGTGCAATATAAGAGGAAAAAAACAGGCACTTATAGTTAGCTGGAAGCAACAGATGCCTCAGATCTTTTAGTATCTCAGTGAAGAGCTGGTTTTAGTGCTCAAGTGATACCAAACAGTCTAGATTCAGCAAGTCTGAATCTGGCCTATGCTATATATTGCAGAAATACTAGAAATTCAAAGTGCATAAAGTCACATCACAACAGCAAAAAAAACAGTTTAAATAAACCAGCAATTCACCAGTAATTCCCAGCTTAGAAAGGTGTAGGCCACACTCTCCCACCACAAGTGTCTAAACCACAAATCTTCCTAATGTAAAATGACTAGTTTTAGAGCCCAAGTGGTTAAGTCAGAACTAAGACACTTCAGAATAACAGACACAATAGGCTTTCAACCTGCAATTTCCAGCTTAGAAGGGTGCACACTATCCTCTCCAGCCACAAGAGTTTAGACCACAAATATTCCTAATGTAAACTAACTGGTTTGGAATTCAAGTGCTTAAACCAGAATAAAGACACTTAAAATAACAGGCACAATAAACCTTCACCAGCAATTCCCAGCTTAAAAGGGTGTGGGCCACACTCTCCTGCCACAAAAGTCTAGACCACAACCCTCCTAATGTAAAATAACTGGTTTGGAGCCCAAGTGCTTAAACCAGAACTAATACACTTTGGATGGGATTGGGGAACCTGGTGGGATTAACAAAACAATAGCAGAGGACAGCCATCTAGAGAGTCTGTTTTAGACATCTGTTGACCTTTCTTAGTAAAGTTTAAATGGCTGCTAGATACACTTTGATGGAAGCGTATGAAAAACCATATGCTAGCAGCTCACATAAATAGTTAATCCTCAGAGGTGCAGACTCCCTGTTGGGACTCTGGTTATTGGCTGGGCACCAAATAGAAAATTGTTTTTTTTGCCAACATATGACTTTCTAGAGGCAGGCTTTCTTGCTTCCTTTTGTACCTGCTGGACATCCTCATGAAAACAATGTCTAAAAGGTATAAAATTGCAATCATCCAGGCAGCCAGTTGCAGTTGCTTGGTGTTATGGTGTATCAGACTCCACTTGTGCTATGTGAGTAGATCCAGTTAGTGAGAAAGTTTCTGGTAATTGCCCTTGGACAATTCCAAAAGTAAGGAGAATCACTTTTTCCTGGGTCAAAAGGGAGACACAACAATTATTTTTGATAAATCTTTCTGAATATTCAGATGTACCTTGGAAATCAGTAGAAAGGGTTGAAAGTCATATAGGAATACTCCTAACCAGGGGAATGAAAGAACATCTGTTCTCCAAACTTGTTTGCAAGGATTCATGGAACACATCACTATGGTGTTGTCTGTAATCACCAGAAGAAATCCTGGTTGCCAAAGATGATGTAAGACTTTTAAAGCTTGAATCACATCCAACATTTCCCATGGACTTTCACCTTTTACTCCCATATAAATTGCACTGCAACCAAAATCCAAGGTGTCTGTCAAGACTGATTTCTTTGAAACAGTCATACAGAATATTACACAGAAAGTATACTAAGAACTAAGCCAATACAGGAATGGAGAAAGGAGATGACTTAAATTGGGGATACACAGACTAGACAGGGGGGGCTAGAATTTACTGGAGAAAGATTGCTAAGGAACCAATATGGTATTGGGAACAAATAATTAGAGAAGGAAATGTAATCATACCTCTCAATGGTCTAGATTTTCACAGAATGTCCAGATTTTTGCATCATATATTTGGTCTATTTCTTGTAAAATTTGTAGTTTTCTAACAAATCACTGGGGTGATCTAAGGCTTGAAGTCACTAAATAATGACATAAATGTCGGTTTCAGACTTCATATCCTTCAGAAAATGCATGATAACATAAACCCTGTTATTCTAGCAACTTTCTAAGTTCATAAGAGCAATATTTAGAATCTGTCCCTATTTTGAAGCATTTATCTCCCCCGATTATGTGATCAGATTTCTTACACTAAAAGGCTGAGAGGTATGAAGGTAATAGAATGGGAAGAGGCCAAGAAGACATTTGGATTGCTGGCTATTGATTGCCTTCCTTATCAGGGAGTGTAGACAAAGAGAAAGGAATAGGGGAATCCTAAATGAAAGACCTGCACTTGTTGAGTTTTTAATTGACTGTAGAGCAGAAGCTGCTGTTAAAAAAGGGATAATTAGTAGGGCATATAAAATATTGCACGATAACTATATAAATCAATCAGAAGAAGTCTGAAAAGATTTGGAAGAAATACTGGGCATGCAATTCACAAAGAAACAATGGGAGGACATATACATGACTCATAAATATGCAATAAAATCTAGAATATTTAGGATTTTGCCTGGAAGTGTTTGCATAGATACTTTTAAACCCCAAGTAGACTCCAAATAATTTTTCCTCAGGTAGATGGCAAATGTTGGAAGTTTGATAAGGGAAGAAAGTGGTAACTGGGAGCATATGTTTTGGAAGTGTAAGGAATTGAACTAAACAATGGAAACATCTGCAGATAGGCACCATATGAGAACAGAATCCTCTTAAAAGCAATTCATTTTTGAACACTTTCATCCACAAGGGACTTCATCAGAAAACTGAACAACTAACTAGAAGACAACTTTGTAATGCAAACTGACCAATCAGAAACAACAAACAATAATTAAAGTAATTAAAACAAATAGTAGACCTAAAAGATAAAAAAGCATTGAATTCATAGCACATAAATGTAACACACTACAGAATAAGATTATGTTAAAAACAGTTAGAAAAAAAATTTTATACAAATGGTATCATTCAGTTCGGGAAACATAATGGTCTGCATCTTATGCTGGGACAATGTTTCTTTTTTAAGTAGCTGCGTCTTGAAACAACTCTCCCTAAGATCTACAGGTAAATGCTCTAAGACAGCAAAACAGAACTTCCTAAAGGAACCACATGTTAAGGTGTATCTTTATAAGGCACTGTTGGTATCTTTGCTCTTAATAGCATACAAGTGTCCTTTAACTCTTTGAAATAACTTTCTGGTAGTCATGCTGATGTAAAATGCATTACAATGTGAACAGACAACAATGTAAATCAAACCAGTGGTGTCACAATCATAGCGTGCTTTAATTTTAATGTTTCTCTCCTTATCAGACAAAACAATGAAAGAGCCTTCAAGTATAAAATTACATGCCCTGCAAAAACCACACTTAAACATATCCACTTTTTTATGTATGAGTGGCAAAGGCATCCTAGTATTTGCATTCTCCAACCAAGGCTTAATACACTTAGATTTTTTGCTCACAAATGTGGGAGAGAGACCCACCATTATATATATCAGGGTTCCCTTGGAAAATTTTCCAGTTGTGTGTAATAATATTTCTCATGCTACTGTCATCTGCAAAATAAAACTGTTGTTGTATTTAACATCAGTACTGTTCTTCTGCGGTATACCCCCCACCAAAATGAGAGGAAAATTGTCTCTGTTCTGCTTAATATGCTCAGCAGTCTTAACCAACAGGCCTAAATCATAACCCCTACTGCTGAATAATGTAATAATATCATTGATCCTTTTGGAAAAGTTACCAAAGTCAGTGATCGGTGTAGACAGTTGGATCATCCCTCTCCTATGTACTCTACCCTCTTCAGGCCAATAATTGAGTACAATGCTCCTTTTGGTATGTACCTTTCCAGGCACCTGCAGCAATTAGAGAGACCACAGAAGTTCCTCACAAGGAAAATTCAAGGTATTTAACATCTGTCCTATGTGGATCAGCTGAAATCACTGTCACTTTACTCCATTTCATACAGACTACTCAGAGGTGATGTCTGCCTTGTGTATAAGGTGATCTCTGACTCTGCTTTACTGGAAATGCTGCATATCCATAAGTCCAATGGCTTATGGGTTACTCACTCTAAACACCTTAACCTGGTGTGTGAAATTAACAGAATCTGCTGGAGGACAGATTTGTCTCCCAGAGGTTACCACACCTGGGGAACAGACTCCCATTTCATGTCAAGCAGAGCACCTCTTTGACCTTCTTTAAGCGCAGTCTGGATGACTGGATGGGTAACCATAAATTCACCATGGGGGTTCTATCTGTGTCTCTCTTGGAGAGGAGCAATATGTTCTGATCATGGAAGCAAGAGCAGAACTTGGCTAGGCCTGTTAGGGCTCTAGGGCCATTAGCCTAGTAACTTCCAATCAGAAGCCTCCCAACTAACTACCACATCCAAATACGGAACACTGTCTCCTACTTGGACCAAGACAAAGCTTAAAAAGTTAGTAGTATTATTAATGTCTTTAACAAATGCATCTATCTGATCTAACTAAAGATGCATCAGTAATAAAAAAAAACAGGTCATCCATGAACCTCTTATACAACTTAACATGCCTTTCAAAAAATTGAATATTTTTTTAGAAGTTGGGTATCTCACCACCCCATGACAAGGTTAGCAAAAGAGGATGTAACTGTGGCACCCATAGCAACATCCTTGAGCTGTTGGTGATATTTACAATTAAATAGAAAAAAGTTATTTTCTAACATCACCTCCATCAGTTAATAAATGCTAACCATATCACTAGAAAAACTGGTATCTTTAACCAAAAACAACCTCAGATATTCAACACCTGTAGTGCCCATCTGTGAATGTTTCCATTGTTTAGTTGTGCTATTCATCATCTGAGTGCTTTGTTTGTGTTAGTGTAATGAGTTGACAGACTTTAAGAATTCCCTACCCTCTGTTAGGAATACTGGGCGAGCAAATGAGTGTAACTAAGGAAATTATTTTTTTTGAGCTGGCATATAGGATCTGATAGAAAGGCCTTGTTAAGTTTAATTCTGGTGGCTGCCAAAAAAAGCAATTACAAGAAAATGGAAATCAAAAATCTAAACCAATTATACTTGAAGTAGTGAGTATTGTAATAGATATAAAAGAACGGGAATTAGGATCTTTAGAAAAGGCTAGTAGTATATTTCATAGAAACATGGAAATTTTGGGAACAATACATGCATAAAAATGTTTTGGAGGAGGAATGAGGTTTAAGAGAAATAATACATATATATATAATATATACCAATAGATGTGAATTATGTTTGTAAATGTGAACTTGTTAATATAGTTTGATTACTTAGATGTGAATTATAACATTTGTAAATGTGAACTTGTTAATATGGTTTGATTACTCTTCTATAAATGTATGTTTGCCTGTGTTGCAAGTGATAATTCAATAAAGGTGTTTAAAAATGATTGACTGATTTGGGGTAGGCACAGAAAAATGGGAGTCCTGTGTTAATAATAATCTGATCCAAACATGACTGTAGTTCTAGTTTTACAAATCCCAGCATTGGGATTTGAAAACCTAGGGGAGAATATGTTGGGTCCACCCAATTTTTAGAAACCACTGAATCTTTCTCATGTGTAGCCTGGCAAGTGGTATCATTGGGATCATAGAAGCCGTGAGGCCTAGAATTCTGAGAAGTTCTTTGGCTGAAGCCTGAGTCAGATAAGAAAAGTTCAGAAATACTTCCTGATATCGTTCTCCTATGTCTTGAGGTAAAAAGGCTTTTTGCATGACAGTGCTTATAAGCCACCCAGAAACACAAACCTTTATGACAGAAACAAGCAGGATTTCTGTATGTTTATGTGAAATGCTGTATGGGTTGGGAGGGATAAAACCTTTCTCAAGGACTCCTGACATCTGAACAAAGATTCTGTAGAAATAATCAAGTTTTCTAAATAAGTAAAAATTCAGAAACCCTGCAGAGTATTGTGTTACCACAGGAGCTAGGCACTTTGTAAACACTCTGTGCAGTAAATAGCCCACAGAGTAATGCAGAGAACTGATAGTGTGATGCAGATACACAAAATCTTAGAAACCTCTTGAATTTGTATGCTATTGGAATGTGATGGTAAGCAGTCTAGGTTACCATAACAGAGTGATCTGGGAGAAGGGTTAACAGTGACTGGAGTATCAACATCCTGAATTTTGGGACTTGAGGAAGGAGAAATTTAAAACTGGTTTCCACAAGTGCTCCTTTATTGGGTCCAGAAGGATTATGGGAAAAAAGCCCCTTTCTAAGTGCTCTGCAGGGACATGTTCTATGACACCTGCTTCTAACATGGGCTGGCCTGAAGCACCTGAGGAAATGTCTGTCTGGTTCGTGGGGGGCATCCCTCTTAAATGGGGTAAAGGCTCTATCCATTGACTGTAATCCTCTTGAATTACTTTTAAAACCCATCTATCTGAAATTGTCTGACACCAAACATTGAGGGACAGGAAATTTGAAAGTGGAAGGGGAATAGGCGTAGGAAGATGGATGAAAGGTGATCAGGTATCTGGTATAATCCTTCTGAAGGTGATGTCTGACCCATTTTTTGGAAATTCCCATGAGTTTGAGGTTATTACCCTCCTGCCATTTTTTTCTTGGGTGCCTGTCTGTTATTGGGCAACATTCTGTGCCTGTTCTGTCCATTGAAAGGGGTAGACATTTTAGATGGGAAGAATTTGGGAGCCTGAAAAATCCTAGAAACACACTACATTAATTTATCTCTGTATTACTATTGCCTGTTTAGCAGCAGTCCCAAACAAAACTTCTGACTCTAGAGGAGAACTCAAACTTCCTGACTTTAAGTCATTTGCAAAGTTTTGGCTATGTACCCAAACAAATCTCTTCAAAATAGTAGCTGAAGCAGAAGCCCTGGAAAAAGTATCAGCACAATCATACATGCTCTTTAAGGCAGGTTTAGAAACTTCAGACAGTTAGATACAATCTGATCCACATAAAACCTACCTTTAAGGGTTAGGGGAAAGAAAATTCTTCCAAGCTTTTACCACACTAAAATGAACTTCCACACATAGCCTTAGTAATTGAAGATTCTAAAGGATATTGTGGCAGAAGAAAAAAGTCCCTCTCCTGTCTGTTCGACCATATCCCATCCTTATCTTCAGGAACTGGGTTTGAGGAGGCAAGGTGCTTTTTTGCTGCTTGAGCCATAGGAGTGATCACAGCAAGATCAGCTGTACAATGACAATAGAGAAATGTATTTGCATGTGAAACTCAATCAATTTATTTACTTTTTTAGGAAATGATGGTAGAGAATCAGGAGCATTACAGGCAGCTTTTACTGCATCCTCTAAAGTAGGCAAAATAGGGGGATTGGGTGTAGGAATGGGCATTTCTTGTTCAAATAATTCATAATATTTGCCCAGTGCTGGGGTAACATCTGCCTGTTCCTAAGAAAATACATTCCTCCATTTGGAAATAGTTTCAGAAAAGGAAAAGACTTCCACTGGTACCACTTCATGGATAGCGTTGATTATGAAACACAGATGCATGATATTTTAGACAATGATGTCAGATGTTCTGTTGTCTCCAGAAAGGAGATTAATATATCTTATGCCAAGACAGATTATTTATTGAATAACCACCTTATGCAATGATTCATAGGTTCATATGCATTTACTAGGCTAACTACCACAAGAACCTTTTTAAGCCCAGCCATGCATCCCAAATCTCTGATACCCTTGAAAAGTGTAAGCAGGGATTTGGGAGAGGAACTATCTACAGGTTATCTGTGTCCATTAGATACATGGATGCCAAACCAGGGATGAATTTCTGGTTTCTCATCCAATTGTCCAAGTTGCACTTGAATTGAGTTAGAGAGGAACTCTGTTTCACATGGATGAAGAGCCTGTTCCATAGATGTGGTAGTCTCTGGAATACATACCTATTTCTCCAGCAGGACGCATTTATATCACAGGCAAAGTTTAAGTCTTTATAACAGGTAATTCTGATGCTGTTTGGTTTGTGGATATGCAGGAGGTCCATCAAAGTGGGGTCTAACAATGCCCTATATGTCAGGCATAGATCTCGCTTCAAAAGCCTGTAGGAGACAGAATACAGGGATAAGGCCTTGAGGCAGTCTGCATAGGACATTTTACTTACGCCCTGTATTTTTTTAGTGAGGAACCTCTGTGGAAGTTCCAGTTGTTGGATATGCCTGGTAAGGTACACACCAAAGTGGGCATTGTACTCAATGAATAGTCTGATGAATGCCGAATACAGTGCAACAATGACTTCCTTGGACTTAGACGCCATACCTTTGTTTATACGTTTTGCAATGCAGAATGATTTGCACAATTGACTGATAAATAATTATTTGATTTTTTGATGGTAAAGCAGGCTTGTTTCCCTGTTGTTTTAGGAATACCTAAAATTCATAAGTCCATAAATAATACCCCACTAAACCCTACTGTATCAGCTAGGGGTTCAAAGACTCAGCCTTTAGCTATTTTTATTGACAAGAAGTTGAAGTCCATGATGATCAATCTTCAACATATTTCTGGAGATTTCTTGGAATTTCTTAGAAGTATTACATCTAAAATTTATCAGGATGATGTGATATTTGTCACCATTGACATTGTGGACTTATTTTCTAGCATTCCACACAAAATTGGACTTGAGTGGTTTGGGGAAGTTATTTTGGAAAATCATAAACTAACAAGTTCAGATATTCTATTGGTCAAAGAATTTATGGAATTAATATTGGATAATAATTTGTTTTTCAATGGAGAATTTTACAAAAAAGTTCTAGGTATAGCTATGAGAGCATGCCGTCTCATTTATGCAAATTTAGTTTTATACTATTGGAAAAAGAACTTTATTATAAATTCAACATTTGCTTCTTATTGGCATTTATATAAGCAATTCCTGGATGATATATGCACATTATGGAAAGGTACTGAAAATGATTTTCTACTGTTTTTTTATTCCATTGAGAAGACCACCTCTTTTTTTGAAGTTCACCTATTCTGATTCCCAAGCGGATGTTAAATATTTGGATGTGTTCCTGTATAAAGACAGGATGCAAGGTAGATTTCATTTTAAGATACATAGGAAGGATACATTTTCAAATTCATACCTCCATTATTTAAGTGAATATCCATTTTATCAGAAAAGGGGTATTATTCAAGGGCAATTAATTAGAGCAGCCTGAATGACCTCTGATTATAATGACTTTTTACAGGAGGTTAAATGTATCAGACAGCTCTTCCTGGAAAATGATTATCCTTTAGAACTCATTAGTAATGTTCAACAAGAGGTAGTTAATGAATGGGGTAAAAAATTTGAACCCATTTTGGGAAAGTGAATGGATAAGGTAAATTTTACCCCAGTCCATACCTCTGATTTTAATTTGGACAATGTCTTTATTTACACATTTAATTCTAATTTTAAAGATATCAAAAACATTAGTAAAAAGCATTGGGAGGTATTGTTATGCTTTCCAGGTATCAAAGAGAATTTACCTATAAATCCAAGTTTTGTAAAAAGGAGAAACAAGAATGTTAAAGAGATTTTGGAGAACCCCAAAAAGACTAAGATTGGGAATATGAATTTTAAGATATTAGGTACTTTTAAAGGTGGAGCCTGTAAGCAATGTGAGTATATAAATGACATGGGTTAAATTTACTTAGAGGCTAGAGATTTATGGATTAAACCATCAGGGCACTTTAATTGCAATAGCAAGGGAGTGGTTTACCTGGCCCGGTGTTTAAGCTGCACTCATACCTCTCAACTGTACAGATTTGCACAGAATGTTCAGATTTTTGCCTCATAATTTTGGACCCTTTTTCATAAATTTGTATTTTTTTGGCAAATTCATGGCAAATCATTAAAGACTGAAGTTAAAAACTAATGACAGACATTTGAGTTTCAGACTTCATATCATTCAGAAAATTCATGCTAATGTAAAACCTGTTATTCTATCAACTTTATAAGTTTTTAAGAGGATTAATTAAAATTGTCTCTATTTTTGGCCCTTTGTCCCACTTTTAGTTATGGTTCTGTTCAGATTTCTTGGTGTGAGAAGTTGAGATGACTGCACTGGATTTTATATAGGAAAGACTGAGAGACATCTTAAGAAACATATTTATGAAAAATGTATGATGTTGAACACATGAATGAAAATAATGCTCTTTATGAGCATGCTAGGGCATACACCCAGAATAGATTTTCATTGTATGTACCTGAACAGATTACCCCTGGTGTACTAGGGGGTTTGTGTAAGAACAGAGTCAAGTACAGGGAATTGATGTGGCAGCTTAAATTGGATGCAGGGACACCCCCAGGAAAGAATGACAGTATCTTGATTGTCAGTGTCCTGAAAATGCATGCAGCAAAGTTGTGAAAGTGGTTTTAGACTGTATGAAAAAAAATTTTTTGAACAGATTTGGTATTCTTTTATGCCATTTATTCCATAAACAAGTCACAATATTTTAAAATGATTTTTAGGGAGCAGGCTTACTTAATTAATTAAATTGATGGAATGAGAGGTTAATTAATGAATTTTCATGACTGGTTCCTTCTAGATCATGTGGTGAGAGGAGAACATATAAGTGTGTTTTTTTTTTTATTAATTTCTTCTGATGAAGTCTTGCACTCTGAAGATGAAAGAGCTTAACCTTGTATTTATTGCTTTTGCATTGTGGTATATTAATGAAATCAATTTTTGACAGATTTTCTCTAGCTCTGTGGTGTGTGTTCGCAGTTTGTATTTATATTGTAGTGTTCTTTACTGAGCGAGAAGTTTTTTGTGGTATTTCTTCTGTTTCAAATGAGCAGGTGTACTTTAAAAGATGCAAAAAGCTGTCAGGAATGCATGTAAGAATTGACACATATGTAGCTGTTTCTCAGTATGGTTGTGTACATTACACACTTATTGTCACATACAGACACACAATTTTTCTGCATGGATGTAACTGTGTATGTACTGTGTTCATATTTGTTAATAACTGCTGTCCACTTTAATACATGCATAATACAATCTGAGTGTCTATTATCAATGTATAATGATTTAGATGATGTAACAGTGCAGTTGTGCTACTTATTCCTGCATTATAGATGACGTTTGTGAATTAGTACTGACATACCAGTTTTCAAGTGCATTGGCGCAGGGCACACATGTCTCAGTGTAAATATGTGCATTTATCAAATGATGTACTGATCTCTCAAAAACAGAACAATACAGATACAAGAATATTGAAAGTATTGAATCAACAACGTAAAACACAGAAAAGCTAAACCAACCTATCACCACAGTATATTTATCTTTGATGCTATAAATGTTCTGATGTTATGGAACTAATTTACTCTATTATGGTGGCTATGAACCTGTTGAGGTTGTCCCTTTTTGGAGTGGCCTGTTCTAACATATGCACTGGTTAGCACTGATGATTTCATTATGGCATCTTTGGCTTTGCTGTTATATTGTTCTATTTTCACGGCCATAGACTTTTCTTATTCACTCTTTTATTGGATGGTTTTGTTTTACCATTGGGGTTATAGGCTTGAGTTTCTTGCCTATTCAGTGAGAGTGCATTAAACATGCCCCTGATAGATTTATTTGGTTTGTTTTTTGTGTTATCTGATTGGATGCTTCGTCACCCATCATTGCGATGATAGGTTAGTCTAGTCTGTCCTTTTATTTTGAGGGGTTTAGTGTAAGTGGTGAAGTGACTGGCTAGATATTTTGTTTTTTTTTTCCTAAGGAGAAAATGCTTTAATGTCTAAGTATTCTTTTGAGGACATATTTTGAATGCATTTTTTGTCATAATTTTAATCGTTGTTTTATGAAAGATGGTATCTTTTTTTTTTAAGATGTTTCATTTTGATGGTAGTTTTTGATTGGTTATTATGTTTTCTTCATTGCAGTCATAGGTCTTTTTTGTTCACCTCTCTTAATGGAGGAATTTGTTGTATCCTGAGAGGTGATTGGTTTAATATCCTAATCCCCTTATAGGTGTAAACACTACACTGTTTCGGTGTTTATTTGAAGACGCAATAATATGTTTATTAGTTAGAATTGAATGGAGCTTTATGAAAGGATTTGATTGAACAGTTTTTCTTTTTGAACTTATCTGTTATTAGATTAAGGCGGTGATATGTTTGTCTTGCTTGCCTTTCCATTGGAAGGAATTGGTGCTATTTAAAAGTGATTGGTTATACATCTTACTCTCCTTATAGATGTGAATACTGCTTTGCTCTAGCACATATTTTAAGATGTTTTTAGTATACATCCACTGGTTAGATTTGATTGGTCTTTTTGATGAAAAACAATTGGACAGTATTGCTATTTGATTTATTTTAGTAACTTATTAAGGTGGTGATAGGCTTGCTTTATTCACCTTTCCATTGAAGAGGTTGGGTGTATGTTGAAAGGTGATTGGTTGAACTTTTTATCCCCCTATAGGAGTAAACATCACACTTTACAAGCCTTTATTTGAAGATGTATTTGAAATATGCTCATTGGTTACATTTGATTGGTGTTTTATGAATTACTATGACTAGATAATATTTTTATTTTGATCCATTCAAGTATTAGATTTAGGGGGCTTGTCTGGTATGTCAACGTGATTGGTTAATATTGCAGACAAAAAACATTTTGAGGATAGATTATACCCTGAATTTCTCATAATGATTGGATATTCATATTTTGTTTTATTCAAATACTTGCAATCGGTCTTGAGGTTAACCTGCTTTAAATCATTGATTGTTTTAGTATGTGATTTTGTTATTAAATCTGATTTGTTTATTCTTGTATTAAATATGTGCTTTGAATATGGTTTTATTGGTCTGATGCAGCAGTTAAAAGCATGAAAGTGCTTACCATTTTAATAAAATTTTTGTTTAGTTAGTTATGTTAGCCTGGATTTTTTTTTGTTACATTTTGTTTTTCTTTTTACTCCACACTTTTGATCAGTAGTTTTTGTTTTTGAACTTGGATCTGTTGTCATAGTGCCTGGATGCTAACTTCATTCTGGATCAGTGTATGTCAGTTTATGGGGTCCAGATGTCTTGAGCACCATACCCCTGTATAAGATAAAACATAAAAGAACAAGAAAGGAAATAAAGCAATAACTGATTATTAACAAAATAAATATGTAAGAATGTATATAGCCATCATGCACAAACTAATTTAAAATTTAAGGCTGTTTATGAGTACATACAAGTTAATACAGAACCCCCTGCCAAAAAAAGAAAAGGAAATTAAATTCAAGCTAAAAGTATGTAAAGATGACAACAATTGTGTAACTCTCTATTGCATTGCAACAGTAACAAAAAGAACTTAAACTTTTCAAGTAAAAATAGATACAAAATTTGTTGGATATCCACTTGTGCGGGAGGCAGGCAGAGCTGTATCACAGGCTTAATACATTTGCTGGGCTACAAATGTAAAACCCCTGACATTGCTAATAAGTGGTGCAACACTCTTCTGCAAAAGCTGTTCATACTCCTGGAGAAAAGTTTCTATAATGGCAGGTAACATTCTTTTCTAACATTCTTTTCAAACATTTTTAATGCAAAAAAATAAGTGACATACTTGGCTGTGCGACAGCAATGAGCAAATAATGCAGACAGTAAACAAATTGTGGTATTGTGAAATGTAATCCATCAGTAATGTTAAAATAAATCAATCTGTAAAAAACAGCAACATACTTTTGCAGCAATTCAGTTGTTAAACTAAAAATAAGTTTTGAAAGTCTAATGATAGTTTTGAGTTTTCTGGATCCAGTCTCCTCTCTATAATACAAGTTCCTTATCATCACAATTAACTTTATGTAGTGCCATGTTAGCCCTCTGAGCACTGTGAATATGCAAATGAGGTGTGAACTCATTAGCATTCAATAATTCCTAAGTCTGCACAAAGTGCAGACCAGGTAAACATGGTGTAAGCACCTGAACAATTACATGCAAACACCTAGCACTGCATGGACAAGGATTGAGACGTGTTACTTGCTAAGGGCTTGCAAGCATGAATGATTAGTCTGTCTGAAAGAACAATTAGTATTTCACAGACTGCCTTCTATGATGTATACTTATGGAGTATGTGTCAGAAAGAAGAGACTTACGAAAAATTTTGGTATTACATCTACTGACGTAGGAGAAAAACATTCATAAAATGTTATGAAGTGGTTATGACCACACTTTGTGCCTTTAAGTAAAAATGTGTTTGCAGTTCTAAGGAAGTACATTGCTCATTGAAACTGACATCAAAAAATATAAATTAGAGTGCATTGATGTTAGAAAAGCTTAGATAAGTCAATGATGCTCACAAAATAAGAGAAGATAGTTGCAAGTGTTGCAAATATTTTTTTAATGTTGTAGGAGGAAATATTAGCTCAACTATTGCCAATATCCCATTCATCCACACATCTATTGGCAAATTACAAAGGACACTCTTTAATTTGAATTGATACAATGTCACATCTTGAGTATATCTAATCAATGTTTTCTTCTTCTTCCTAATATATGTCTTTGTCTGTTAAAAATAGTGAAGTGTGTGTTGTTGATGCCCTGGTTTGTTGGTTCAAATCCAGAGAGGTGCTGTTTTTGTGAACGAAGTGATGTTTAAGGATCATATGTTCATGTTACAAGAAAACTAAGTTAAGGAAGCATCAGAAATGTATATTTTAAATACTTCTTTCAAAATGTTTCCATTTTTGTCATTCTTCCTCTTCATCCTTTGAGCTCCGTTTTGCATTGCACACTTTTGACTTGCAGTGTCACTGACAAATTTTTTTGGAATACCATCAGTAGCACAATTCAGACTGGTGCCAGTACACTTCTGTCAGCACTCTGGACAGCACTGAGTGAAAAATTTCCACCTGTTGGCTGCCTATCACTGTGGCACAAGGTGTAAGTGAAGTGAGAGTAGTGAAAGAGGCCACATAATGTAGGGTTTAAAACCAGTTTATACATTTTTATTACTGGGCTAAGAACAAATATTGACACAACAATGCTGTATATGAAATGAATAGGCTAAAATCTGTGTGATAACTGCAAAAAATGCTACCTATAATCCATGTGAGTTGCTGATACAAATGTGTTGTTGGAAACTCACCTCTCCTCATTATTGATAAAAATATGTGCTCTGGATGATGTAAAATATGATGTTTTGTAAAGTGCAGATAACACAAAGACAGTAACAAGAGCAATGTGGACATATGCATAATACATGATAGAGAACTTATACATAGCTCACAATTACTCATAATGACAGTAATACATTTCATTTTAACTTTTTTGTCATTATTAATTGTATATACTGCATCCAAAGTTATCTGCTGTAACTCTCTGTGTGGCCCCTTTCCGAACAATTGCCATAACATGAAATCCTGATGATGTGTAACACAAATGCTAACTGCAATATAGAAACAAGATGTGAAAAAGTATGAATGTGTCATGTTAATGCCATATGTGCTGTGGTCCTTGCTAACTACAGATTTTAATTGGATTACCTTGAAATATAATTTCTTTGTATCATATTTTTTGTTGCCTTTGCATTTGCACACCACCCAGGAGGATGCAAACATAGTTTACTGCCAAAGAAAAAAAATGGGAGCTGTCTTCTGTAGCACAAATGATCCTGGTGCTGGTGCATTGCTGTCAGCCTCCTGGATAGTGCTGATTGAAGAAAATGCACTTGTTAGTTTAATCTGTGGCACAACATGTAAATGCACTGATCTTAGGGAAAGAAAACAGATGATTCAGGTTCAAAATCAATTTACAGATACGTTTACAGAGGGGATCAGAATGCCATTTGTCACAACATTTTGATTAGTAATGTTGCACTAAATACAAATGATTATCATAACTATGTTTATTGCAACAAATGTGTCATTAATGCTTGTGATATTACCCCAATATAATGTGTGTAAAGCATGTTAAACATGACATGGATGATATTTAATTTAAAATGCACTTGCATAGGTATGATGTACATGATTTTTTGTAACAATTATGACTCATCATATATTATATATATATATGTGTTTAGGACAGTATGTACTGGGAAGGATGTATGTAACATACCCCAACATGTATTACTCAGGGCATGCAACCCCACGCATCTGAAATGTATTTATAACCGCAAATACTGGCTTTTACATAGAAATGCAGTCGCATGACTGCTTAAAGTCACACATATACAGGCATCTCTTAAGTATATCTCCATTCATTCTTAAATTAGTATAGCTTTAATTACAATGTTAAAAAGTAAGTTCTCCTGTTGCACTGATAGCTAATAAGCAATGTTTAACATTTTGGCCTTCTTTTTCTCATGGGTTCAATTCCCAGGAGGTACTATTCAATCTTACTAGTGTTCAAATCTGAACAACCTAATAAGTCACAAGTCACACCATTTTTACTCCAACCAACAATGATTATAAAGAATACCATAAAGCATTTCAGTGTTTAACACTGGAACATGTGTCAATAGGTTGGGCATCACACATGGCCAAATCTCACTGTCATATTTCATACCTTCCTTGCTTTTTGATGTAATAACTGCAAAGCCATTATTATGCTTTCAGTTGTGCAAATACAGCTGGCCAGGCTGTGCATCTTTGCACACAGGCTGTTACCTGCAAAATCTGAATTGGGCACCAATTCAGACACATATATCTAGCTTGACTTCTGCAGACATGGCTGGCGAAAGTGAGGATGCTTTTCCATTTAGAACACAAAGATGGCATGCTGTGGAGTCCAGGATTTCTGTGGCACTCCTTGTCAAGCACGACAGCCAGATGCTTCTGAGGGGGGATTATACTGGGTCTCAGTATAGGCTGAGGCTTGGAATAGCTTGACCAAGGTTGTGTCCAGTGCAACTGGCATTCCACACACTGGAGATCAATATCATCACCATTACAGTGACATGAAGAGCTGCAAGTAGGGCCTCATGGGACAGTGGGAGGATGAATTTAATTTAAGACTACAAACACCCCCTCAGTTGTGTAAGTGTACAGACCCATCACCAGTCTATAATATACCATTGATTAGCCAGCCAACACAGTTATTCAGTATATTTTTTCTTTTTTTGTATTATACAGCTGTATAAGAGATAGCAGATAAGCATGAGGCACATCAGAAGAGACTAACTGGCCTCAGAGAGGCATAGGGTAAGTATACATCAGGTCTGAATGCAAGCCAGGTAAGTAAGTATTTCCAGTCCATCATTCTATATCATCTTGAGCAGGCACATCAAAACTTTTATATCAAGAATACATGCCCGGTCCAATAGCTCTTGGTGCTTGCATTAGGCAATGAGTAGACCATCTTAGCTGTGTGTGGGTTTAATATATAGAAGGAGATATTAGATTTTTTTAACAATCTGATATACCAACTGATAAATATACTTTTTTGCACTTGATTGTATGGTACTACATTTATATATTTGTCCTCTGCATTTCTCAGGGTAGTTAAGCAGCTAGTTTCAGGTGAGGCTTGTTTTTGATTTCTTTGGAGTCAGCCCACCTAAGGTTTTAGCCATTGGCCAGCACCTCTGTGTTTACCGGATTGCCCAGGCTTATTTTCTCAGTTGTACTTGTAGTACAAAAACTTACATTCTGTGAATTTGTGCAGAGCTAATTACCTGGCTGTGTTGGATTCTATAACCATCTGATATATCAACTGGTAAGATACTTTTTTGCACTTCATTGTACTGTACTGTATTTATATATTTGTCCTCTGTATTATGTGTGCATTGATTTTCCCTCCCTGCTACCCAGGTGGTGTTTTATTCTTAAAGCTGGTGGCTTTAGAATTGCCCACCCCTGCTGTAAAATTGATTTTGGTCACTCCTCCCATTCTCATCTCATTTGCTCACTCAAATGAGTACAGTGAGATCATTTGGGAAAAACTACCCACTTGCTTTTTTGTTTTTGGATACTCCCCCCTGTCCCATCTCATCAGCTCAGTCTACTGAGTACAGCAAGAGCATTTGGGAAGGCCAACCAGAATAGATTAAACTAATTCACTTAATCACAGTCTGGCTGTTACTTTGTTCAGCGACGTTGTTGTTTTGGAATATATTTTGTTTTTTGAGTGTTTAACTAGTGGGAAGGCCAACCCCTTCAGCTTCTTAATCTTGAACTATCTTCTGTTTCCTCCCTCTCATCTAAAAAAAAATACAAAATTTAAACTTCACCTGCCTTTACTGTAATTGTGTTCTTCCTACTATATCACCCTGTTTTTGTTGTATGCTCTTAAGTGTTTAAGTGCTTTTATTCTGCTGCATTTATTACTGATTGTTAGTATCTTAAATTTATCTGTTATTCTAAGCATCTTAGTCTTGGTTTTAGCACTTGTGCTTCAGGCCAGTTAATTTACATTTAAGGATTTTGTGGTCTACACTCTTTAGTACAAATCCTTATCAAAACCCTCTCTCCATAAGTCTGCCCAAGTATTCGGAACACTATGTCTGGACAATTCCCATCAGTTTCTCCTGCAGTTAAAAGCATTCTGTATCTTTACAAATCTTTATCTGTATAAAAACTTTCATTTTGTGGCTTTCTCTAGTGCTTACTGTCTGTAGGCTATTTTTTAGCTGAAGCCTTTCTTTACTTTGGTTAGATTGTGTTAATTGTCTGCTAGCTAGTGGGGGCTGGTTCTTTTGTGTTTCTATAAAAAAAAGTTGTTGTTCTGATATTTAAGCCCTAACTTTGATAGGGTTTCTGTCTATACAGACTGAGCAGAGTAGATTAAGAGGTGTTGACTACAACTGTTAGCTGAGATATATAAGTAACCTGTTTTTTTATTTATACAGATTATTGTTTCTAACAATTTATATATAGCACTTTTATTTTGTTTGCAGTTAAAAGCATTCTGTATCATTACAAATCTTTAGCTGTATAAAAACTTTCATTGTGTGGCTTTCACTAGTGCTACCGTCTGTAGGCTATTTTTTTAGCTAAAGCCTTTCTCTACTTTGGCTAGATTGTGTTAATTGTCTGCTGGCTAGTGGGGGCTGGTTCTTTTGTGTTTCTGTAAAAAAAAAAAAAAAAAAAAAAAAAAAGTTGTTGTTCTGCTATTTAAGCCCTAACTTTGATAGGGTTTCTGTCTGTACACTATTTAACATCTGTCCTATGTGGATCAGCTGAAATCACTGTCACTTTACTCCATTTCATACAGACTACTCAGAGGTGATGTCTGCCTTGTGTATAAGGTGATCTCTGACTCTGCTTTACTGGAAATGCTGCATATCCATAAGTCCAATGGCTTATGGGTTACTCACTCTAAACACCTTAACCTGGTGTGTGAAATTAACAGAATCTGCTGGAGGACAGATTTGTCTCCCAGAGGTTACCACACCTGTGGAACAGACTCCCAATTCATGTCAAGCAGAGCACCTCTTTGACCTTCTTTAAGCGCAGTCTGGATGACTGGATGGGTAACCATAAATTCACCATGGGGGTTCCATCTGTGTCTCTCTTGGAGAGGAGCAATATGTTCTGATCATGGAAGCAAGAGCAGAACTTGGCTAGGCCTGTTAGGGCTCTAGGGCCATTAGCCTAGTAACTTCCAATCAGAAGCATCCCAACTAACTACCACATCCAAATACGGAACACTGTCTCCTACTTGGACCAAGACAAAGCTTAAAAAGTTAGTAGTATTATTAATGTCTTTAACAAATGCATCTATCTGATCTAACTAAAGATGCATCAGTAATAAAAAAAAAACAGGTCATCCATGAACCTCTTATACAACTTAACATGCCTTTCAAAAAATTGAATATTTTTTTAGAAGTTGGGTATCTCACCACCCCATGACAAGGTTAGCAAAAGAGGATGCAACTGTGGCACCCATAGCAACATCCTTGAGCTGTTGGTGATATTTACAATTAAATAGAAAAAAGTTATTTTCTAACATCACCTCCATCAGTTAATAAATGCTAACCATATCACTAGAAAAACTGGTATCTTTAACCAAAAACAACCTCAGATATTCAACACCTGTAGTGCCCATCTGTGAATGTTTCCATTGTTTAGTTGTGCTATTCATCATCTGAGTGCTTTGTTTGTGTTAGTGTAATGAGTTGACAGACTTTAAGAATTCCCTACCCTCTGTTAGGAATACTGGGCG
The DNA here is from genome assembly GCF_019279795.1 of Protopterus annectens. Lineage (NCBI taxonomy): Eukaryota > Metazoa > Chordata > Ceratodontiformes > Protopteridae > Protopterus > Protopterus annectens. The sequence goes on along the minus strand of NC_056725.1, from coordinate 731,224,401 downwards.
AGCAAATGAGTGTAACTAAGGAAATTATTTTTTTTGAGCTGGCATATAGGATCTGATAGAAAGGCCTTGTTAAGTTTAATTCTGGTGGCTGCCAAAAAAAGCAATTACAAGAAAATGGAAATCAAAAATCTAAACCAATTATACTTGAAGTAGTGAGTATTGTAATAGATATAAAAGAACGGAATTAGGATCTTTAGAAAAGGCTAGTAGTATATTTCATAGAAACATGGAAATTTTGGGAACAATACATGCATAAAAATGTTTTGGAGGAGGAATGAGGTTTAAGAGAAATAATACATATATATATAATATATACCAATAGATGTGAATTATGTTTGTAAATGTGAACTTGTTAATATAGTTTGATTACTTAGATGTGAATTATAACATTTGTAAATGTGAACTTGTTAATATGGTTTGATTACTCTTCTATAAATGTATGTTTGCCTGTGTTGCAAGTGATAATTCAATAAAGGTGTTTAAAAATGATTGACTGATTTGGGGTAGGCACAGAAAAATGGGAGTCCTGTGTTAATAATAATCTGATCCAAACATGACTGTAGTTCTAGTTTTACAAATCCCAGCACTGGGATTTGAAAACCTAGGGGAGAATATGTTGGGTCCACCCAATTTTTAGAAACCACTGAATCTTTCTCATGTGTAGCCTGGCAAGTGGTATCATTGGGATCATAGAAGCCGTGAGGCCTAGAATTCTGAGAAGTTCTTTGGCTGAAGCCTGAGTCAGATAAGAAAAGTTCAGAAATACTTCCTGATATCGTTCTCCTATGTCTTGAGGTAAAAAGGCTTTTTGCATGACAGTGCTTATAAGCCACCCAGAAACACAAACCTTTATGACAGAAACAAGCAGGATTTCTGTATGTTTATGTGAAATGCTGTATGGGTTAGGAGGGATAAAACCTTTCTCAAGGACTCCTGACGTCTGAACAAAGATTCTGTAGAAATAATCAAGTTTTCTAAATAAGTAAAAATTCAGAAACCCTGCAGAGTATTGTGTTACCACAGGTGCTAGGCACTTTGTAAACACTCTGTGCAGTAAATAGCCCACAGAGTAATGCAGAGAACTGATAGTGTGATGCAGATACACAAAATCTTAGAAACCTCTTGAATTTGTATGCTATTGGAATGTGATGGTAAGCAGTCTAGGTTACCATAACAGAGTGATCTGGGAGAAGGGTTAACAGTGACTGGAGTATCAACATCCTGAATTTTGGGACTTGAGGAAGGAGAAATTTAAAACTGGTTTCCACAAGTGCTCCTTTATTGGGTCCAGAAGGATTATGGGAAAAAAGCCCCTTTCTAAGTGCTCTGCAGGGACATGTTCTATGACACCTGCTTCTAACATGGGCTGGCCTGAAGCACCTGAGGAAATGTCTGTCTGGTTCGTGGGGGGCATCCTCTTAAATGGGGTAAAGGCTCTATCCATTGACTGTAATCCTCTTGAATTACTTTTAAAACCCATCTATCTGAAATTGTCTGACACCAAACATTGAGGGACAGGAAATTTGAAAGTGGAAGGGAATAGGCGAGGAAGATGGATGAAAGGTGATCAGGTATCTGGTATAATCCTTCTGAAGGTGATGTCTGACCCATTTTTGAAATTCCCATGAGTTTGAGGTTATTACCCTCCTGCCATTTTTTCTTGGGTGCCTGTCTGTTATTGGGCAACATTCTGTGCCTGTTCTGTCCATTGAAAGGGGTAGACATTTTAGATGGGAAGAATTTGGGAGCCTGAAAAATCCTAGAAACACACTACATTAATTTATCTCTGTATTACTATTGCCTGTTTAGCAGCAGTCCCAAACAAAACTTCTGACTCTAGAGGAGAACTCAAACTTCCTGACTTTAAGTCATTTGCAAAGTTTTGGCTATGTACCCAAACAAATCTCTTCAAAATAGTAGCTGAAGCAGAAGCCCTGGAAAAAGTATCAGCACAATCATACATGCTCTTTAAGGCAGGTTTAGAAACTTCAGACAGTTAGATACAATCTGATCCACATAAAACCTACCTTTAAGGGTTAGGGGAAAGAAAATTCTTCCAAGCTTTTACCACACTAAAATGAACTTCCACACATAGCCTTAGTAATTGAAGATTCTAAAGGATATTGTGGCAGAAGAAAAAAGTCCCTCTCCTGTCTGTTTGACCATATCCCATCCTTATCTTCAGGAACTGGGTTTGAGGAGGCAAGGTGCTTTTTTGCTGCTTGAGCCATAGGAGTGATCACAGCAAGATCAGCTGTACAATGACAATAGAGAAATGTATTTGCATGTGAAACTCAATCAATTTATTTACTTTTTTAGGAAATGATGGTAGAGAATCAGGAGCATTACAGGCAGCTTTTACTGCATCCTCTAAAGTAGGCAAAATAGGGGGATTGGGTGTAGGAATGGGCATTTCTTTTTCAAATAATTCATAATATTTGCCCAGTGCTGGGGTAACATCTGCCTGTTCCTAAGAAAATACATTCCTCCATTTGGAAATAGTTTCAGAAAAGGAAAAGACTTCCACTGGTACCACTTCATGGATAGCGTTGATTATGAAACACAGATGCATGATATTTTAGACAATGATGTCAGATGTTCTGTTGTCTCCAGAAAGGAGATTAATATATCTTATGCCAAGACAGATTATTTATTGAATAACCACCTTATGCAATGATTCATAGGTTCATATGCATTTACTAGGCTAACTACCACAAGAACCTTTTAAGCCCAGTTATGCATCCCAAATCTCTGATACCCTTGAAAAGTGTAAGCAGGGATTTGGGAGAGGAACTATCTACAGGTTATCTGTGTCCATTAGATACATGGATGCCAAACCAGGGATGAATTTCTGGTTTCTCATCCAATTGTCCAAGTTGCACTTGAATTGAGTTAGAGAGGAACTCTGTTTCACATGGATGGAGAGCCTGTTCCATAGATGTGGTAGTCTCTGGAATACATACCTATTTCTCCAGCAGGACGCATTTATATCACAGGCAAAGTTTAAGTCTTTATAACAGGTAATTCTGATGCTGTTTGGTTTGTGGATATGCAGGAGGTCCATCAAAGTGGGGTCTAACAATGCCCTATATGTCAGGCATAGATCTCGCTTCAAAAGCCTGTAGGAGACAGAATACAGGGATAAGGCCTTGAGGCAGTCTGCATAGGACATTTTACTTACGCCCTGTATTTTTTTAGTGAGGAACCTCTGTGGAAGTTCCAGTTGTTGGATATGCCTGGTAAGATACACACCAAAGTGGGCAATGTACTCAATGAATAGTCTGATGAATGCCGAATACAGTGCAACAATGACTTCCTTGGACTTAGACGCCATACCTTTGTTTATACTTTTTGCAATGCAGAATGATTTGCACAATTGACTGATAAATAATTATTTGATTTTTTGATGGTAAAGCAGGCTTGTTTCCCTGTTGTTTTAGGAATACCTAAAATTCATAAGTCCATAAATAATACCCCACTAAACCCTACTGTATCAGCTAGGGGTTCAAAGACTCAGCCTTTAGCTATTTTTATTGACAAGAAGTTGAAGTCCATGATGATCAATCTTCAACATATTTCTGGAGATTTCTTGGAATTTCTTAGAAGTATTACATCTAAAATTTATCAGGATGATGTGATATTTGTCACCATTGACATTGTGGACTTATTTTCTAGCATTCCACACAAAATTGGACTTGAGTGGTTTGGGGAAGTTATTTTGGAAAATCATAAACTAACAAGTTCAGATATTCTATTGGTCAAAGAATTTATGGAATTAATATTGGATAATAATTTGTTTTTCAATGGAGAATTTTAAAAAAAAGTTCTATGTATAGCTATGAGAGCATGCCGTCTCATTTATGCAAATTTAGTTTTATTCTATTGGAAAAAGAACTTTATTATAAATTCAACATTTGCTTCTTATTGGCATTTATATAAGCAATTCCTGGATGATATATGCACATTATGGAAAGGTACTGAAAATGATTTTCTACTGTTTTTTTATTCCATTGAGAAGACCACCTCTTTTTTTGAAGTTCACCTATTCTGATTCCCAAGCGGATGTTAAATATTTGGATGTGTTCCTGTATAAAGACAGGATGCAAGGTAGATTTCATTTTAAGATACATAGGAAGGATACATTTTCAAATTCATACCTCCATTATTTAAGTGAATATCCATTTTATCAGAAAAGGGGTATTATTCAAGGGCAATTAATTAGAGCAGCCTGAATGACCTCTGATTATAATGACTTTTTACAGGAGGTTAAATGTATCAGACAGCTCTTCCTGGAAAATGATTATCCTTTAGAACTCATTAGTAATGTTCAACAAGAGGTAGTTAATGAATGGGGTAAAAAATTTGAACCCATTTTGGGAAAGTGAATGGATAAGGTAAATTTTACCCCAGTCCATACCTCTGATTTTAATTTGGACAATGCCTTTATTTACACATTTAATTCTAATTTTAAAGATATCAAAACATTAGTAAAAAGCATTGGGAGGTATTGTTATGCTTTCCAGGTATCAAAGAGAATTTACCTATAAATCCAAGTTTTGTAAAAAGGAGAAACAAGAATGTTAAAGAGATTTTGGAGAACCCCAAAAAGACTAAGATTGGGAATATGAATTTTAAGATATTAGGTACTTTTAAAGGTGGAGCCTGTAAGCAATGTGAGTATATAAATAACATGGGTTAAATTTACTTAGAGGCTAGAGATTTATGGATTAAACCATCAGGGCACTTTAATTGCAATAGCAAGGGAGTGGTTTACCTGGCCCGGTGTTTAAGCTGCACTCATACCTCTCAACTGTACAGATTTGCACAGAATGTTCAGATTTTTGCCTCATAATTTTGGACCCTTTTTCATAAATTTGTATTTTTTTGGCAAATTCATGGCAAATCATTAAAGACTGAAGTTAAAAACTAATGACAGACATTTGAGTTTCAGACTTCATATCATTCAGAAAATTCATGCTAATGTAAAACCTGTTATTCTATCAACTTTATAAGTTTTTAAGAGGATTAATTAAAATTGTCTCTATTTTTGGCCCTTTGTCCCACTTTTAGTTATGGTTCTGTTCAGATTTCTTGGTGTGAGAAGTTGAGATGACTGCACTGGATTTTATATAGGAAAGACTGAGAGACATCTTAAGAAACATATTTATGAAAATATGTATGATGTTGAACACATGAATGAAAATAATGCTCTTTATGAGCATGCTAGGGCATACACCCAGAATAGATTTTCATTGTATGTACCTGAACAGATTACCCCTGGTGTACTAGGGGGTTTGTGTAAGAACAGAGTCAAGTACAGGGAATTGATGTGGCAGCTTAAATTGGATGCAGGGACACCCCCAGGAAAGAATGACAGTATCTTGATTGTCAGTGTCCTGAAAATGCATGCAGCAAAGTTGTGAAAGTGGTTTTAGACTGTATGAAAAAAATTTTTTTGAACAGATTTGGTATTCTTTTATGCCATTTATTCCATAAACAAGTCACAATATTTTAAAATGATTTTTAGGGAGCAGGCTTACTTAATTAATTAAATTGATGGAATGAGAGGTTAATTAATGAATTTTCATGACTGGTTCCTTCTAGATCATGTGGTGAGAGGAGAACATATAAGTGTGTTTTTTTTTTTTATTAATTTCTTCTGATGAAGTCTTGCACTCTGAAGATGAAAGAGCTTAACCTTGTATTTATTGCTTTTGCATTGTGGTATATTAATGAAATCAATTTTTGACAGATTTTCTCTAGCTCTGTGGTGTGTGTTCGCAGTTTGTATTTATATTGTAGTGTTCTTTACTGAGCGAGAAGTTTTTTGTGGTATTTCTTCTGTTTCAAATGAGCAGGTGTACTTTAAAAGATGCAAAAAGCTGTCAGGAATGCATGTAAGAATTGACACATATGTAGCTGTTTCTCAGTATGGTTGTGTACATTACACACTTATTGTCACATACAGACACACAATTTTTCTGCATGGATGTAACTGTGTATGTACTGTGTTCATATTTGTTAATAACTGCTGTCCACTTTAATACATGCATAATACAATCTGAGTGTCTGTTATCAATGTATAATGATTTAGATGATGTAACAGTGCAGTTGTGCTACTTATTCCTGCATTATAGATGACGTTTGTGAATTAGTACTGACATACCAGTTTTCAAGTGCATTGGCGCAGGGCACACATGTCTCAGTGTAAATATGTGCATTTATCAAATGATGTACTGATCTCTCAAAAACAGAACAATACAGATACAAGAATATTGAAAGTATTGAATCAACAACGTAAAACACAGAAAAGCTAAACCAACCTATCACCACAGTATATTTATCTTTGATGCTATAAATGTTCTGATGTTATGGAACTAATTTACTCTATTATGGTGGCTATGAACCTGTTGAGGTTGTCCCTTTTTGGAGTGGCCTGTTCTAACATATGCACTGGTTAGCACTGATGATTTCATTATGGCATCTTTGGCTTTGCTGTTATATTGTTCTATTTTCACGGCCATAGACTTTTCTTATTCACTCTTTTATTGGATGGTTTTGTTTTACCATTGGGGTTATAGGCTTGAGTTTCTTGCCTATTCAGTGAGAGTGCATTAAACATGCCCCTGATAGATTTATTTGGTTTGTTTTTTGTGTTATATGATTGGATGCTTCATCACCCATCATTGCGATGATAGGTTAGTCTAGTCTGTCCTTTTATTTTGAGGGGTTTAGTGTAAGTGGTGAAGTGACTGGCTAGATATTTTGTTTTTTTTTTCCTAAGGAGAAAATGCTTTATTGTCTAAGTATTCTTTTGAGGACATATTTTGAATGCATTTTTTGTCATAATTTTAATCGTTGTTTTATGAAAGATGGTATCTTTTTTTTTTAAGATGTTTCATTTTGATGGTAGTTTTTGATTGGTTATTATGTTTTCTTCATTGCAGTCATAGGTCTTTTTTGTTCACCTCTCTTAATGGAGGAATTTGTTGTATCCTGAGAGGTGATTGGTTTAATATCCTAATCCCCTTATAGGTGTAAACACTACACTGTTTCGGTGTTTATTTGAAGACGCAATAATATGTTTATTAGTTAGAATTGAATGGAGCTTTATGAAAGGATTTGATTGAACAGTTTTTCTTTTTGAACTTATCTGTTATTAGATTAAGGCGGTGATATGTTTGTCTTGCTTGCCTTTCCATTGGAGGGAATTGGTGCTATTTAAAAGTGATTGGTTATACATCTTACTCTCCTTATAGATGTGAATACTGCTTTGCTCTAGCACATATTTTAAGATGTTTTTAGTATACATCCACTGGTTAGATTTGATTGGTCTTTTTGATGAAAAACAATTGGACAGTATTGCTATTTGATTTATTTTAGTAACTTATTAAGGTGGTGATAGGCTTGCTTTATTCACCTTTCCATTGAAGAGGTTGGGTGTATGTTGAAAGGTGATTGGTTGAACTTTTATGCCCCTATAGGAGTAAACATCACACTTTACAAGCCTTTATTTGAAGATGTATTTGAAATATGCTCATTGGTTACATTTGATTGGTGTTTTATGAATTACTATGACTAGATAATATTTTTATTTTGATCCATTCAAGTATTAGATTTAGGGGGCTTGTCTGGTATGTCAACGTGATTGGTTAATATTGCAGACAAAAAACATTTTGAGGATAGATTATACCCTGAATTTCTCATAATGATTGGATATTCATATTTTGTTTTATTCAAATACTTGCAATCGGTCTTGAGGTTAACCTGCTTTAAATCATTGATTGTTTTAGTATGTGATTTTGTTATTAAATCTGATCTGTTTATTCTTGTATTAAATATGTGCTTTGAATATGGTTTTATTGGTCTGATGCAGCAGTTAAAAGCATGAAAGTGCTTACCATTTTAATAAAATTTTTGTTTAGTTAGTTATGTTAGCCTGGATTTTTTTTTGTTACATTTTGTTTTTCTTTTTACTCCACACTTTTGATCAGTAGTTTTTGTTTTTGAACTTGGATCTGTTGTCATAGTGCCTGGATGCTAACTTCATTCTGCATCAGTGTATGTCAGTTTATGGGGTCCAGATGTCTTGAGCACCATACCCCTGTATAAGATAAAACATAAAAGAACAAGAAAGGAAATAAAGCAATAACTGATTATTAACAAAATAAATATGTAAGAATGTATATAGCCATCATGCACAAACTAATTTAAAATTTAAGGCTGTTTATGAGTACATACAAGTTAATACAGAACCCCCTGCCAAAAAAAGAAAAGGAAATTAAATTCAAGCTAAAAGTATGTAAAGATGACAACAATTGTGTAACTCTCTATTGCATTGCAACAGTAACAAAAAGAACTTAAACTTTTCAAGTAAAAATAGATACAAAATTTGTTGGATATCCACTTGTGCGGGAGGCAGGCAGAGCTGTATCACAGGCTTAATACATTTGCTGGGCTACAAATGTAAAACCCCTGACATTGCTAATAAGTGGTGCAACACTCTTCTGCAAAAGCTGTTCATACTCCTGGAGAAAAGTTTCTATAATGGCAGGTAACATTCTTTTCTAACATTCTTTTCAAACATTTTTAATGCAAAAAAATAAGTGACATACTTGGCTGTGCGACAGCAATGAGCAAATAATGCAGACAGTAAACAAATTGTGGTATTGTGAAATGTAATCCATCAGTAATGTTAAAATAAATCAATCTGTAAAAAACAGCAACATACTTTTGTAGCAATTCAGTTGTTAAACTAAAAATAAGTTTTGAAAGTCTAATGATAGTTTTGAGTTTTCTGGATCCAGTCTCCTCTCTATAATACAAGTTCCTTATCATCACAATTAACTTTATGTAGTGCCATGTTAGCCCTCTGAGCACTGTGAATATGCAAATGAGGTGTGAACTCATTAGCATTCAATAATTCCTAAGTCTGCACAAAGTGCAGACCAGGTAAACATGGTGTAAGCACCTGAACAATTACATGCAAACACCTAGCACTGCATGGACAAGGATTGAGACGTGTTACTTGCTAAGGGCTTGCAAGCATGAATGATTAGTCTGTCTGAAAGAACAATTAGTATTTCACAGACTGCCTTCTGTGATGTATACTTATGGAGTATGTGTCAGAAAGAAGAGACTTACCAAAAAGTTTGGGATTACATCTACTGACGTAGGAGAAAAACATTCATAAAATGTTATGAAGTGGTTATGACCACACTTTGTGCCTTTAAGTAAAAATGTGTTTGCAGTTCTAAGGAAGTACATTGCTCATTGAAACTGACATCAAAAAATATAAATTAGAGTGCATTGATGTTAGAAAAGCTTAGATAAGTCAATGATGCTCACAAAATAAGAGAAGATAGTTGCAAGTGTTGCAAATATTTTTTTAATGTTGTAGGAGGAAATATTAGCTCAACTATTGCCAATATCCCATTCATCCACACATCTATTGGCAAATTACAAAGGACACTCTTTAATTTGAATTGATACAATGTCACATCTTGAGTATATCTAATCAATGTTTTCTTCTTCTTCCTAATATATGTCTTTGTCTGTTAAAAATAGTGAAGTGTGTGTTGTTGATGCCCTGGTTTGTTGGTTCAAATCCAGAGAGGTGCTGTTTTTGTGAACGAAGTGATGTTTAAGGATCATATGTTCATGTTACAAGAAAACTAAGTTAAGGAAGCATCAGAAATGTATATTTTAAATACTTCTTTCATAATGTTTCCATTTTTGTCATTCTTCCTCTTCATCCTTTGAGCTGCTTTGCATTGCACACTTTTGACTTGCAGTGTCACTGACAAATATTTTTGGAATACCATCAGTAGCACAATTCAGACTGGTGCCAGTACACTTCTGTCAGCACTCTGGACAGCACTGAGTGAAAAATTTCCACCTGTTGGCTGCCTATCACTGTGGCACAAGGTGTAAGTGAAGTGAGAGTAGTGAAAGAGGCCACATAATGTAGGGTTTAAAACCAGTTTATACATTTTTATTACTGGGCTAAGAACAAATATTGACACAACAATGCTGTATATGAAATGAATAGGCTAAAATCTGTGTGATAACTGCAAAAAATGCTACCTATAATCCATGTGAGTTGCTGATACAAATGTGTTGTTGGAAACTCACCTCTCCTCATTATTGATAAAAATATGTGCTCTGGATGATGTAAAATATGATGTTTTGTAAAGTGCAGATAACACAAAGACAGTAACAAGAGCAATGTGGACATATGCATAATACATGATAGAGAACTTATACATAGCTCACAATTACTCATAATGACAGTAATACATTTCATTTTAACTTTTTTGTCATTATTAATTGTATATACTGCATCCAAAGTTATCTGCTGTAACTCTCTGTGTGGCCCCTTTCCGAACAATTGCCATAACATGAAATCCTGATGATGTGTAACACAAATGCTAACTGCAATATAGAAACAAGATGTGAAAAAGTATGAATGTGTCATGTTAATGCCATATGTGCTGTGGTCCTTGCTAACTACAGATTTTAATTGGATTACCTTGAAATATAATTTCTTTGTATCATATTTTTTGTTGCCTTTTGCATTTGCACACCACCCAGGAGGATGCAAACATAGTTTACTGCCAAAGAAAAAAAAATGGGAGCTGTCTTCTGTAGCACAAATGATCCTGGTGCTGGTGCATTGCTGTCAGCCTCCTGGATAGTGCTGATTGAAGAAAATGCACTTGTTAGTTTAATCTGTGGTACAACATGTAAATGCACTGATCTTAGGGAAAGAAAACAGATGATTCAGGTTCAAAATCAATTTACAGATACGTTTACAGAGGGGATCAGAATGCCATTTGTCACAACATTTTGATTAGTAATGTTGCACTAAATACAAATGATTATCATAGCTATGTTTATTGCAACAAATGTGTCATTAATGCTTGTGATATTACCCCAATATAATGTGTGTAAAGCATGTTAAACATGACATGGATGATATTTAATTTAAAATGCACTTGCATAGGTATGATGTACATGATTTTTTGTAACAATTATGACTCATCATATATTATATATATATATGTGTTTAGGACAGTATGGGAAGGATGTATGTAACATACCCCAACATGTATTACTCAGGGCATGCAACCCCACGCATCTGAAATGTATTTATAACCGCAAATACTGGCTTTTACATAGAAATGCAGTCGCATGACTGCTTAAAGTCACACATATACAGGCATCTCTTAAGTATATCTCCATTCATTCTTAAATTAGTATATCTTTAATTACAATGTTAAAAAGTAAGTTCTCCTGTTGCACTGATAGCTAATAAGCAATGTTTAACATTTTAGCCTTCTTTTTCTCATGGGTTCAATTCCCAGGAGGTACTATTCAATCTTACTAGTGTTCAAGTCTGAACAACCTAATAAGTCACAAGTCACACCATTTTTACTCCAACCAACAATGATTATAAAGAATACCATAAAGCATTTCAGTGTTTAACCCTGGAACATGTGTCAATAGGTTGGGCATCACACATGGCCAAATCTCACTGTCATATTTCATACCTTCCTTGCTTTTTGATGTAATAACTGCAAAGCCATTACTATGCTTTCAGTTGTGCAAATACAGCTGGCAAGGCTGTGCATCTTTGCACACAGGCTGTTACCTGCAAAATCTGAATTGGGCACCAATTCAGACACATATATCTAGCTTGACTTCTGCAGACATGGCTGGCGAAAGTGAGGATGCTTTTCCATTTAGAACACAAAGATGGCATGCTGTGGAGTCCAGGATTTTTGTGGCACCCCTTGTCAAGCACGACAGCCAGATGATTCTGAGGGGGGATTATACTGGGTCTCAGTATAGGCTGAGGCTTGGAATAGCTTGACCAAGGTTGTGTCCAGTGCAACTGGCATTCCACACACTGGAGATCAATATCATCACCATTACAGTGACATGAAGAGCTGCAAGTAGGGCCTCATGGGACAGTGGGAGGATGAATTTAATTTAAGACTACAAACACCCCCTCAGTTGTGTAAGTGTACAGACCCATCACCAGTCTATAATATACCATTGATTAGCCAGCCAACACAGTTATTCAGTATATTTTTTCTTTTTTTGTATTATACAGCTGTATAAGAGATAGCAGATAAGCATGAGGCACATCAGAAGAGACTAACTGGCCTCAGAGAGGCATAGGGTAAGTATACATCAGGTCTGAACGCAAGCCAGGTAAGTAAGTATTTCCAGTCCATCATTCTATATCATCTTGAGCAGGCACATCAAAACTTTTATATCAAGAATACATGCCCGGTCCAATAGCTCTTGGTGCTTGCATTAGGCAATGAGTAGACCATCTTAGCTGTGTGTGGGTTTAATATATAGAAGGAGATATTAGATTTTTTTAACAATCTGATATACCAACTGATAAATATACTTTTTTGCACTTGATTGTATGGTACTACATTTATATATTTGTCCTCTGCATTTCTCAGGGTAGTTAAGCAGCTAGTTTCAGGTGAGGCTTGTTTTTGATTTCTTTGGAGTCAGCCCACCTAAGGTTTTAGCCATTGGCCAGCACCTCTGTGTTTACCGGATTGCCCAGGCTTATTTTCTCAGTTGTACTTGTAGTACAAAAACTTACATTCTGTGAATTTGTGCAGAGCTAATTACCTGGCTGTGTTGGATTCTATAACCATCTGATATATCAACTGGTAAGATACTTTTTTGCACTTCATTGTACTGTACTGTATTTATATATTTGTCCTCTGTATTATGTGTGCATTGATTTTCCTCCCTGCTACCCAGGTGGTGTTTTATTCTTAAAGCTGGTGGCTTTAGAATTGCCCACCCCTGCTGTAAAATTGATTTTGGTCACTCCTCCCATTCTCATCTCATTTGCTCACTCAAATGAGTACAGTGAGATCATTTGGGAAAAACTACCCACTTGCTTTTTTGTTTTTGGATACTCCCCCCTGTCCCATCTCATCAGCTCAGTCTACTGAGTACAGCAAGAGCATTTGGGAAGGCCAACCAGAATAGATTAAACTAATTCACTTAATCACAGTCTGGCTGTTACTTTGTTCAGCGACGTTGTTGTTTTGGAATATATTTTGTTTTTTGAGTGTTTAACTAGTGGGAAGGCCAACCCCTTCAGCTTCTTAATCTTGAACTATCTTCTGTTTCCTCCCTCTCATCTAAAAAAAATACAAAATTTAAACTTCACCTGCCTTTACTGTAATTGTGTTCTTCCTACTATATCACCCTGTTTTTGTTGTATGCTCTTAAGTGTTTAAATGCTTTTATTCTGCTGCATTTATTACTGATTGTTAGTACCTTAAATTTATCTGTTATTCTAAGCATCTTAGTCTTGGTTTTAGCACTTGTGCTTCAGGCCAGTTAATTTACATTTAAGGATTTTGTGGTCTACACTCTTTAGTACAAATCCTTATCAAAACCCTCTCTCCATAAGTCTGCCCAAGTATTCGGAACACTATATCTGGACAATTCCCATCAGTTTCTCCTGCAGTTAAAAGCATTCTGTATCTTTACAAATCTTTATCTGTATAAAAACTTTCATTTTGTGGCTTTCTCTAGTGCTTACTGTCTGTAGGCTATTTTTTAGCTGAAGCCTTTCTTTACTTTGGTTAGATTGTGTTAATTGTCTGCTAGCTAGTGGGGGCTGGTTCTTTTGTGTTTCTATAAAAAAAAGTTGTTGTTCTGATATTTAAGCCCTAACTTTGATAGGGTTTCTGTCTATACAGACTGAGCAGAGTAGATTAAGAGGAGTTGACTACAACTGTTAGCTGAGATATATAAGTAACCTGTTTTTTTTATTTATACAGATTATTGTTTCTAACAATTTATATATAGCACTTTTATTTTATTTGTTTGCAGTTAAAAGCATTCTGTATCATTACAAATCTTTAGCTGTATAAAAACTTTCCTTGTGTGGCTTTCACTAGTGCTACCGTCTGTAGGCTATTTTTTTAGCTAAAGCCTTTCTTTACTTTGGCTAGATTGTGTTAATTGTCTGCTGGCTAGTGGGGGCTGGTTCTTTTGTGTTTCTGTAAAAAAAAAAAAAAAGTTGTTGTTCTGGTATTTAAGCCCTAACTTTGATAGGGTTTCTGTCTATACACACTGAGCAGAGTGGATTAAGACGTGTTGACTACAACTGCTAGCTGAGATATAGAAGTATCCTGTTTTTTATTTATACAGATTATTGTTTCTAACAATTTATATATAGCACTTTTATTTTATTTGTTTGCAGTTAAAAGCATTCTGTATCTTTACAAATCTTTATCTGTATAAAAACTTTCATTTAGTGTCTTTCTCTAGTGCTTACTGTCTGTAGGCTATTTTTTTAGCTGAAGCCTTTCTTTACTTTGGATAGATTGTGCTAATTGTCTTGTGGCTAGTGGAGGACTGATTCTTTTGTGTTTCTGTAAAAAAAAAAGTTGTTGTTCTGGTATTTAAGCTCTAACTTCGATAGGGTTTCTATCTATACTCACTGAGCAGAGTGAATTAAGAGGTGTTGACTACAACTGTTAGCTGAGATATATAAGTATCCTGTTTTTTTATTTATACAGATTATTGTTTCTAACAATTTATATATAGCACTTTTATTGTATTTGTTTGCAGTTAAAAGCATTATGTATCTTTATAAATCTTTATCTGTATAAAAACTTTCATTTTGTGGCTTTCTCTAGTGCTTACTGTCTGTAGGCTATTTTTTTAGCTGAAGCCTTTCTTTACTTTGGAGAAATTGTGTTAATTGTCTGCTGGCTAGTGGGGGCTGGTTCTTTTGTGTTTCTGTAAAAAAAAGTTGTTGTTCTGGTATTTAAGCCCTAACTTTGATAAGGTTTCTGTCTATACACACTGAGCAGAGTGGATTAAGAGGTGTTGACTACAACTGTCAGCTGAGATAATTAAGTATCCTGTTTTTTTATTTATACAAATTATTGTTTCTAACAATTTATATATAGCACTTTTATTTTATTTGTTTGCAGTTAAAAGCATTCTGCACCTTTACAAATCTTTGTCTGTATAAAAACTTTCATTTTGTGTCTTTCTCTAATGCTTACTGTTGGTAGGCTATTTTTAGCTGAAGCCTTTCTTTACTTTGGCGAGATTGTGTTAATTGTCTGCTGGCTAGTGGGGGCTGGTTCTTTTGTGTTTCTGTAAAAAAAAAGTTGTTGTTCTGGTATTTAAGCCCTAACTTTGATAGGGTTTCTGTCTATACACACTGAGCAGAGTGGATAAGAGGTGTTGACTACCACTGTTAGCTGAGATATATAAGTATCCTGTTTTTTTATTTATACAGATTATTGTTTCTAACAATTTATATATAGCACTTTTATTTTATTTGTTTGCAGGTAAAGCATTCTGTATCTTTACAAATCTTTATCTGTATAAAAACTTTCATTTTTTGGCTTTCTCTAGTGCTTACTGCCTGTAGGCTATTTTTTTAGCTGAAGCCTTTCTTTATTTTGGCTAGATTGTGTTAATTGTCTGCTGGCTAGTGGGATCTGGTTCTTTTGTGTTTTTGTAAAAAAAAAAAAAGTTGTTGTTCTGGTATTTAAGCCCTAACTTTGATAAGGTTTCTGTCTATACACACTGAGCAGAGTGGGTTAAGAGGTGTTGACTACAACTGTTAGCGGAGATATATAAGTATCCTGTTTTTTTATTTATACAGATTATTGTTTCTAACAATTTATATATAGCACTTTTACTGCATTTGTTTGCAGTTAAAAGCATTATGTATCTTTATAAATCTTTATCTGTATAAAAACTTTTATTTTCTGGCTTTCTAGTGCTTACTGTCTGTAGGCTATTTTTTTAGCTGAAGTCTTTCTTTACTTTGGCGAGATTGTGTTAATTGTCTGCTGGCTAGTGGCAGCTGGTTCTTTTGTGTTTCTGTAAAAAAAAAAGTTGTTGTTCTGGTATTTAAGCCCTAACTTTGATAAGGTTTCTGTCTATACACACTGAGCAGAGTGGATTAAGAGGTGTTGACTCAACTGTTAGCTGAGATAATTAAGTATCCTTTTTTTTATTTATACAAATTATTGTTTCTAACAATTTATATGTAGCACTTTTATTTTATTTGTTTGCAGTTAAAAGCATTCTGTACCTTTAATAATCTTTGTCTGTATAAAAACTTTCATTTTGTGTCTTTCTCTAGTGCTTACTGTCTGTAGGCTATTTTTTAGCTGAAGCCTTTCTTTACTTTGGCGAGATTGTGTTAATTGTCTGCTGGCTAGTGGGGGCTGGTTCTTTTGTTTTTCTGTAAAAAAAAAAAAAGTTGTTGTTCTGGTATTTAAGCCCTAACTTTGATAGGGTTTGTGTCTATACACACTCAGCTGAGTGAATTAAGAGATGCCGACTACAACTGTTAGCTGAGATATATAAGTATCCTGTTTTTTTTTTATTTATACAGATTATTGTTTCTAACAATTTATATATAGCACTTTTATTTTATTTGTTTGCAGGTAAAGCATTCTGTATCTTTACAAATCTTTATCTGTATAAAAACTTTCATTTTGTGGCTTTCTCAAGTGCTTACTGTCTGTAGGCTAGTTTTTTTAGCTGAAGCCTTTCTTTACTTTGGCTAGATTGTGCTAATTGTCTTCTGGCTAGTGGGGGCTGGTTCTTTTGTGTTTCTGTAAAAAAAAAGATGTTCTTCTGGTATTTAAGCCCTAACTTTGTAAGGTTTCTGTCTATACACACCGAGCAGAGTGGATTAAGAGGTGTTGACTACAACTGTTAGCTGAGATATATAAGTATCCTGTTATTTTTATTTATACAGATTATTGTTTCTAACAATTTATATATAACAGTTTTATTTCATTTGTTTGCAGTTAAAAGCATTCTGTATCTTTACAAATCTTTAGCTGTATAAAAACTTTCATTGTGTGGCTTTCACTAGTGCTACCGTCTGTAGGCTATTTTTTTAGCTAAAGCCTTTCTTTACTTTGGCTAGATTGTGTTAATTGTCTGCTGGCTAGTGGGGGCTGGTTCTTTTGTGTTTCTGTAAAAAAAAAAAAAAAAAAGTTGTTGTTCTGCTATTTAAGCCCTAACTTTGATAGGGTTTCTGTCTATACACACTGAGCAGAGTGGATTAAGACGTGTTGACTACAACTGCTAGCTGAGATATAGAAGTATCCTTTTTTTATTTATACAGATTATTGTTTCTAACAATTTATATATAGCACTTTTATTTTATTTGTTTGCAGTTAAAAGCATTCTGTATCTTTACAAATCTTTATCTGTATAAAAACTTTCATTTAGTGTCTTTCTCTAGTGCTTACTGTCTGTAGGCTATTTTTTTAGCTGAAGCCTTTCTTTACTTTGGATAGATTGTGCTAATTGTCTTGTGGCTAGTGGAGGACTGATTCTTTTGTGTTTCTGTAAAAAAAAAAGTTGTTGTTCTGGTATTTAAGCCCTAACTTCGATAGGGTTTCTATCTATACTCACTGAGCAGAGTGAATTAAGAGGTGTTGACTACAACTGTTAGCTGAGATATATAAGTATCCTGTTTTTTTTTTATTTATACAGATTATTGTTTCTAACAATTTATATATAGCACTTTTATTGTATTTGTTTGCAGTTAAAAGCATTGTGTATCTTTATAAATCTTTATCTGTATAAAAACTTTCATTTTGTGGCTTTCTCTAGTGCTTACTGTCTGTAAGCTATTTTTTTAGCTGAAGCCTTTCTTTACTTTGGAGAAATTGTGTTAATTGTCTGCTGGCTAGTGGGGGCTGGTTCTTTTGTGTTTCTGTAAAAAAAAAAAAGTTGTTGTTCTGGTATTTAAGCCCTAACTTTGATAGGGTTTCTGTCTATACACACTGAGCAGAGTGAATTAAGAGATGCTGACTACAACTGTTAGCTGAGATATATAAGTATCCTGTTTTTTATTTATACAGATTATTGTTTCTAACAATTTATATATAGCACTTTTATTTTATTTGTTTGCAGGTAAAGCATTCTGTATCTTTACAAATCTTTATCTGTATAAAAACTTTCATTTTTTGGCTTTCTCTAGTGCTTACTGCCTGTAGGCTATTTTTTTAGCTGAAGCCTTTCTTTACTTTGGCTAGATTGTGTTAATTGTCTGCTGGCTAGTGGGATCTGGTTCTTTTGTGTTTTTGTAAAAAAAAAAAAAGTTGTTGTTCTGGTATTTAAGCCCTAACTTTGATAAGGTTTCTGTCTATACACACTGAGCAGAGTGGGTTAAGAGGTGTTGACTACAACTGTTAGCGGAGATATATAAGTATCCTGTTTTTTTATTTATACAGATTATTGTTTCTAACAATTTATATATAGCACTTTTACTGCATTTGTTTGCAGTTAAAAGCATTATGTATCTTTATAAATCTTTATCTGTATAAAAACTTTTATTTTCTGGCTTTCTCTAGTGCTTACTGTCTGTAGGCTATTTTTTTAGCTGAAGTCTTTCTTTACTTTGGCGAGATTGTGTTAATTGTCTGCTGGCTAGTGGCAGCTGGTTCTTTTGTGTTTCTGTAAAAAAAAAGTTGTTGTTCTGGTATTTAAGCCCTAACTTTGATAAGGTTTCTGTCTATACACACTGAGCAGAGTGGATTAAGAGGTGTTGACTCAACTGTTAGCTGAGATAATTAAGTATCCTTTTTTTATTTATACAAATTATTGTTTCTAACAATTTATATGTAGCACTTTTATTTTATTTGTTTGCAGTTAAAAGCATTCTGTACCTTTCATAATCTTTGTCTGTATAAAAACTTTCATTTTGTGACTTTCTCTAGTGCTTACTGTCTGTAGGCTATTTTTTAGCTGAAGCCTTTCTTTACTTTGGCGAGATTGTGTTAATTGTCTGCTGGCTAGTGGGGGCTGGTTCTTTTGTTTTTCTGTAAAAAAAAAAAAAGTTGTTGTTTTGGTATTTAAGCCCTAACTTTGATAGGGTTTGTGTCTATACACACTCAGCTGAGTGAATTAAGAGATGCCGACTACAACTGTTAGCTGAGATATATAAGTATCCTGTTTTTTTTTTATTTATACAGATTATTGTTTCTAACAATTTATATATAGCACTTTTATTTTATTTGTTTGCAGGTAAAGCATTCTGTATCTTTACAAATCTTTATCTGTATAAAAACTTTCATTTTGTGGCTTTCTCAAGTGCTTACTGTCTGTAGGCTAGTTTTTTTAGCTGAAGCCTTTCTTTACTTTGGCTAGATTGTGCTAATTGTCTTCTGGCTAGTGGGGGCTGGTTCTTTTGTGTTTCTGTAAAAAAAAAGATGTTCTTCTGGTATTTAAGCCCTAACTTTGTAAGGTTTCTGTCTATACACACCGAGCAGAGTGGATTAAGAGGTGTTGACTACAACTGTTAGCTGAGATATATAAGTATCCTGTTATTTTTATTTATACAGATTATTGTTTCTAACAATTTATATATAACAGTTTTATTTCATTTGTTTGCAGTTAAAAGCATTCTGTATCTTTACAAATCTTTATCTGTATAAAAACTTTCATTTTGTGGCTTTCTCTAGTGCTTACTGTCTGTAGGATATTTTTTTAGCTGAAGCCTTTCTTTACTTTGGCTAGATTGTGTCAATTGTCTGCTGGATAATGGGGGTTGGTTCTTTTGTGTTTTTGTAAAATAAAAAAGTTGTTCTTCTGGTATTTAAGCCCTAACTTTGATAGGGTTTCTGTCTATACACACTGAGCAGAATGGATTAAGAGGTGTTGACTACAACTGTTAGCTGAGATATATAAGTATCCTTTTTTTATTTATACAGATTATTGTTTCTAACAATTTATATATATAACACTTTTATTTTATTTGTTTGCAGTTAAAAGCATTCTGTATCTTTACAAATTTTTATCTGTATAAAAACTTTCATTTTGTGGCTTTCTCTAGTGCTTACTGTCTGTAGGCTATATTTTTTAGCTGAACCCTTTCTTTACTTTGGCTAGATTGTGTTAGTTGTCTGCTGGCTAGTGGGGGCAGGTTCTTTTGTGTTTCTGTAAAAAAAAAGCTGTTATTCTGGTATTTAAACCCTAACGTTGATAGGGTTTCTGTCTATACACACTGAGCAGAGTGGATTAAGAGGTGTTGACTACAACTGTTAGCTGAGATACATAAGTATCCTGTTTTTTTATTTATACAGATTATTGTTTCAAACAGTTTATATATAGCACTTTTATTTTATTTGTTTGCAGTTAAAAGCATTCTGTATCTTTACAAATCTTTATCTGTATAAAAATTTTCATTTTGTGGCTTTCTCTAGTGCTTACTGTCTGTAGGCTATTTTTTTAGCTGAAGCCTTTCTTTACTTTGGCTAGATTGTGTTAATTGTCTGCTGGATAGTGGGGGTTGGTTCTTTTGTGTTTCTATAAAATAAAAAAGTTGTTGTTCTGGTATTTAAGCCCTAACTTTGATAGGGTTTCAGTCTATACATACTGAGCAGAGTGGATTAAGAGGTGTTGACTACAACTGTTAGCTGAGATATATAAGTATCCTGTTTTTTTATTTATACAGATTATTGTTTCTAACAATTTATATATGGCACTTTTATTGTATTTGTTTGCAGTTAAAAGCATTATGTATCTTTATAAATATTTATCTGTATAAAAACTTTCATTTTGTGGCTTTCTCTAGTACTTACTATCTGTAGGCTATTTTTTTAGCTGAAGCCTTTCTTTACTTTGGCGAGATTGTGTTAATTGTCTGCTGGCTAGTAGGGGCTGGTTCTTTTGTGTTTCTGTAAAAAAAAAGTTGTTGTTCTGGTATTTAAGCCCTAACTTTGATAAGGTTTCTGTCTATACACACTGAGAAGAGTGGATTAAGAGGTGTTGACTACAACTGTTAGCTGAAATAATTAAGTATCCTGTTTTTTTTATTTATACAGATTATTGTTTCTAACAATTTATATATAGCACTTTTATTTTATTTGTTTGCAGTTAAAAGCATTCTGTATCTTTACAAATCTTTGTCTGTATAAAAACTTTTATTTTGTGTCTTTCTCTAATGCTTACCTTCTGTAGGCTATTTTTTAGCTGAAGCCCTTCTTTACTTTGGCTAGAGTGTGTTAATTGTCTGCTGGCTAGTGGCGGCTGGTTCTTTTGTGTTTCTGTAAAAAAAAAAAAAGTTGTTGTTCTGGTATTTAAGCCCTAACTTTGATAGGGTTTCTGTCTATACACATTGAGCAGAGTGAATTAAGAGATGCTGACTACAGCTGTTAGCTGAGATATATAAGTATCCTGTTTTTTATTTATACAGATTATTGTTTCTAACAATTTATATATAGCACTTTTATTGTATTTGTTTGCAGTTAAAAGCATTCTGTATCTTTACAAATCGTTATCTGTATAAAAACCTTCATTTTTTGGCTTCTCTAGTGCTTACTGTCTGTAGGCTATTTTTTTAAGCTGAAGCCTTTCTTTACTTTGGCTAGATTGTGTTAATTGTCTGCTGGCTAGTGGGGGCTGGTTCTTTTGTGTTTCTGTAAAAAAAAAGTTGTTGTTCTGGTATTTAAGCCCTAACTTTGATGGGGTTTCTGTCTATACACACTGAGCAGAGTGGATTAAGAGGACTTGACTACAACTGTTAGCTGAGATAT
>NC_056725.1:731030370-731124867 GCF_019279795.1 Protopterus annectens | reverse complement strand
AACACACTACAGACGTGTTGACTACAACTGTTAGCCGAGATATATAAGTATCCTGTTTTTTATTTATACAGATTATTGTTTCTAGCAATTTATATATAGCACTTTTATTTTATTTGTTTGCAGTTAATAGCATTCTGTATCTTTACAAATCTTTATCGGTATAAAAAGTTTCATTTTGTGGCCTTCTCTAGTGCTTACTGTCTGTAGGCTATTTTTTTAGCTGAAGCCTTTCTTTACTTAGGCGAGATTGTGTTAATTGTCTGCTGGCTAGTGGGGGCTGGTTCTTTTGTGTTTCTGTAAAAAAAAAAAAGTTGTTGTTCTGATATTTAAGCCCTAACTTTGATAGGGTTTCTGTCTATACACACTGAGCAGAGTGGTTTAAGAGTTGTTGACTACAACTGTTAGCTGAGATATATAAGTATCCTGTTTTTTTATTTATACAGATTATTGTTTCTAACAATTTATATATAGCACTTTTATTTTATTTGTTTGCTGTTAAAAGCATTCTGTATATTTACAAATCTTTTTCTGTATAAAAACTTTCATTTTGTGGATTTCTCTAGTGCTTACTGTCTGTAGGCTATTTTTTTAGCTGAAGCCTTTCTTTATTTTGACTAGATTGTGTTAATTGTCTGCTGGCTATTGGGGGCTGGTTCTTTTGTGTTTCTGTAAAAAAAAAATTGTTGTTCTGGTATTTAAGCCCTAACTTTGATAGGGTTTCTGTCTATACACTCTGAGCAGAGTGGATTAAGACGTGTTGACTACAACTGTTAGCTGAGATATATAAGTATCCTGTTTTTTTATTTATACAGATTATTGTTTCTAACAATTTATATATAGCACTTTTATTTTATTTGTTTGCAGTTAAAATCATTCTGTATCTTTACAAATCTTTATCTGTATAAAAAATTTCATTTTGTGGTTTTCTCTAGTGCTTACTCTCAGTAGGCTATTTTTTTAGCTGAAGCCTTTCTTTACTTTGGATAGATTGTGTTAATTGTCTGCTGGCTAGTGGGGGTTGGTTCTTTTGTGTTTCTGTAAAAAAAAAGTTGTTGTTCTGGTATTTAAGCCCTAACTTTGATAGGATTTCTGTCTATACACACTGAGCAGAGTGGATTAAGAGTTGTTGACTACAACTGTTAGCTGAGATATTTAAGTATTCTGTTTTTTTTATTTATACAGATTATTGTTTCTAACAATTTATATATAGCACTTTTATTTTATTTGTTTGCAGTTAAAAGCATTCTGTACCTTTACAAATCTTTATCTGTATAAAAACTTTCATTTTGTGGCTTTCTCTAGTGCTTACTGTCTGTAGGCTATTTTTTTAGCTGAAGCCTTTCTTTACTTTGGCGAGATTGTGTAAATTGTCTGCTGGCTAGTGGGGGCTGGTTCTTTTGTGTTTCTGTAAAAAAAAAAAAAAAAAAAAAGTTCTTCTTCTGGTATTTAAGCCCCAACTTTGATAGGGTTTCTATCTATACACACTGAGCAGAGTGGATTAAGACGTGTTGACTACAACTGTTAGCTGAGATATATAAGCATCCTGTTTTTTATTTATACAGATTATTGTTTCCAACAATTTATTTATAGCACTTTTATTTTATTTGTTTGCAGTTAAAAGCATTCTGTATCTTTACAAATCTTTATCTGTATAAAAACTTTCATTTTGTGGCTTTCTCTAGTGCTTACTGTCTGTAGGCTATTTTTTTAGCTGAAGCCTTTCTTTACTTTGGCTAGATTGCGTTAATTGTCTGCTGGCTAGTGGGGGCTGGTTCTTTTGTGTTTCTGTAAAAAAAAAAAAAAAAGTTGTTATTCTGGTATTTAAGCCCTAACTTTGATAGGGTTAATGTCTATACACACTGAGCAGAGTGGATTAAGAGGTGTTGACTACAACTGTTATCTGAGATATATAAGTATCCTGTTTTTTTATTTATACAGATTATTGTTTCTAACAATTTATATATAGCACTTTTATTTTATTTGTTTGAAGTTAAAAGCATTCTGCATCGTTACAAATTTTTATCTGTATAAAAACTTTCATTTTGTGGCTTTCTCTAGTGCTTACTGTCTGTAGGCTATTTTTTTAGTTGAAGCCTTGCTTTACTTTGGCTAGATTGTGTTAATTGTCTGCTGGCTAGTGGGGGCTGGTTCTTTTGTGTTTCTGTAAAAAAAGAAAAAAAAAGTTGTTGTTCTGGTATTTAAGCCCTAACTTTGATAAGGTTTCTGTCTAAACACACTGAGCAGAGTGGATTAAGAGGTGTCGACTACAACTGTTAGCTGAGATATTTACGTATCCTGTTTTTTTTTATTTATACAGATTATAGTTTCTAACAGTTTATATATAGCACTTTTATTTTATTTGTTTGCAGTTAAAAGCATTCTGTACCTTTACAAATCTTTATCTGTATAAAAACTTTCATTTTGTGGCTTTGTCTAGTGCTTACTGTCTGTAGGCTATTTTTTTAGCTGAAGCCTTTCTTTTCTTTGGCGAGATTGTGTTAATTGTCTGCTGGCTAGTGGAGGCTGGTTCTTTTGTGTTTCTGTAAAAAAAAAAAAAGTTGTTGTTCTGGTATTTAAGCCCTAACTTTGATAGAGTTTCTGTCTATACACACTGAGCAGAGTGGATTAAGAGGTGTTGACTACAACTGTTAGCTGAGATATTTAAGTATGCTGTTTTTTTTTATTTATACAGATTATTGTTTCTAACAATTTATATATAACACTTTTATTTTATTTGTTTGCAATTAAAAGCATTCTGTACCTTTACAAATCTTTATCTGTATAAAAACTTTCATTTTGTGGCTTTCTCTAGTGCTTGCTGTCTGTAGGCTATTTTTTTAGCTGAAGCCTTTCTTTACTTTGGCGAGATTGTGTCAATTGTCTGCTGGCTAGTGGGGGCTGGTTCTTTTGTGTTTCTGTAAAAAAAAAAAGTTGTTGTTCTGATATTTAAGCCCTAACTTTGATAGGGTTTCTGTCTATACACACTGAGCAGAGTGGATTAAGACGTGTTGACTACAACTGTTAGCTGAGATATATAAGTATCCTGTTTTTTTATTTATACGGATTATTGTTTCTAACAATTTATATATAGCACTTTTATTTCATTTGTTTCCTGTTAAAAGCATTCTGTATCTTTACAAATCTTTATCTTTATAAAAATTTCATTTTGTGGCTTTCTCTAGTGCTTACTGTCTGTAGGCTATTTTTTTAGCTGAAACCTTTCTTTACTTTGGCTAGATTGTGTTAATTGTCTGCTGGCTAGTGGGGGCTGGTTCTTTTGTGTTTCTGTAAAAAAAAAAAAAGTTGTTGTTCTGGTATTTAAGCCCTAACTTTGATAGGGTTTCTGTCTATACACACTGAGCAGAGTGGATTAAGAGGTGTTGACTACAACTGTTAGCTGAGATATTTAAGTATCCGTTTTTTTTATTTATACAGATTATTGTTTCTAACAATTTATATATAGCACTTTTATTTTATTTGTTTGCAGTTAAAAGCATTCTGTACCTTTACAAATCTTTATCTGTATAAAAACTTTCATTTTGTGGCTTTCTCTAGTGCTTACTGTCTGTAGGCTATTTTTTTAGCTGAAGCCTTTCTTTACTTTGGCGAGATTGTGTTAATTGTCTGCTGGCTAGTGGGGGCTGGTTCTTTTGTGTTTTTGTAAAAAAAAAAAAGTTGTTGTTCTGGTATTTAAGCCCTAACTTTGATAGGGTTTCTGTCTATACACACTGAGCAGAGTGGATTAAGAGTTGTTGACTACAACTGTTAGCTGAGATATTTAAGTATCCTGTTTTTTTTATTTATACAGATTATTGTTTCTAACAATTTATATATAGCACTTTTATTTTATTTGTTTGCAGTTAAAAGCATTCTGTATCTTTACAAATCTTTATCTGTATAAAAACTTTCGTTTTGTGGCTTTCTCTAGTGCTTACTGTCTGTAGGCTATTTTTTTAGCTGAAGCCTTTCTTTACTTTGGCGAGATTGTGTTAATTGTCTGCTGGCTAGTGGGGGCTGGTTCTTTTGTGTTTCTGTAAAAAAAAAAAAAAAAAGTTGTTGTTCTGGTATTTAAGCCCTAACTTTGATAGGGTTTCTATCTATACACACTGAGCAGAGTGGATTAAGACGTGTTGACTACAACTGTTAGCTGAGATATATAAGCATCCTGTTTTTTATTTATACAGATTATTGTTTCCAACAATTTATATATAGCACTTTTATTTTATTTGTTTGCAGTTAAAAGCATTCTGTATCTTTACAAATCTTTATCTGTATAAAAACTTTCATTTTGTGGCTTTCTCTAGTGCTTACTGTCTGTAGGCTATTTTTTTAGCTGAAGCCTTTCTTTACTTTGGCTAGATTGCGTTAATTGTCTGCTGGCTAGTGGGGGCTGGTTCTTTTGTGTTTCTGTAAAAAAAAAAAGTTGTTGTTCTGGTATTTAAGCCCTAACTTTGATAGGGTTTCTGTCTATACACACTGAGCAGAGTGGATTAAGAGGTGTTGCCTGCAACTGTTAGCTGAGATATATAAGTATCCTGTTTTTTTATTTATACAGATTATTGTTTCTAACAATTTATATATAGCACTTTTATTTTTATTTGTTTGCATTTAAAAGCATTCTGTAACTTTACAAATCTTTATCTGTATAAAAACTTTCATTTTGTGGCTTTCTCTAGTGCTTACTGTCTGTAGGCTATTTTTTTAGCTGAAGCCTTTCTTTACTTTGGCGAGATTGTGTTAATTGTCTGCTGGCTAGTGGGGGCTGGTTCTTTTGTGTTTCTGTAAAAAAAAAAAAAGTTGTTGTTCTGGTATTTAAGCCCTAACTTTGATATGACTTCTATCTATACACACTGAGCAGAGTGGATTAAGACGTGTTGACTACAACTGTTAGCTGAGATATATAAGTATCCTGTTTTTTATTTATACAGATTATTGTTTCTAACAATTTATATATAGCACTTTTATTTTATTTGTTTGCAGTTAAAAGCATTCTGTATCTTTACAAATCTTTATCGGTATAAAAACTTTCATTTTGTGGCTTTCTCTAGTGCTTACTGTCTGTAGGCTATTTTTTTAGCTGAAACCTTTCTTTACTTTGGCTATATTGTGTTAATTGTCTCCTGGCTAGTGGGGGCTGGTTCTTTTGTGTTTCTTTAAAAAAAAAAAAAAGTTGTTGTTCTGGTATTTAAGCCCTAACTTTGATAGGGGTTCTGTCTATACTCACTGAGCAGAGTGGATTAAGAGGTGTTGACTACAACTGTTAGCTGAGATATTTAAGTATCCTGTTTTTTATTTATACAGATTATTGTTTCTAACAATTTATATATAGCACTTTTATTTTATTTGTTTGCAGTTAAAAGCATTCTGTACCTTTACAAGTCTTTATCTGTATAAGAACTTTCATTTGGTGGCTTTCTCTAGTGCTTTCTGTCTGTAGGCTATTTTTTTAGCTGAAGCCTTTCTTTACTTTGGCGAGATTGTGTTAATTGTCTGCTGGCGAGTGGGGGCTGGTTCTTTTGTGTTTCTGTAAAAAAAAAAAAAAAAGTTGTTGTTCTGATATTTAAGCCCTAACTTTGATAGGGTTTCTGTCTATACACACTTTTATTTTATTTGTTTGCAGTTAAAAGCATTCTGTATTTTTACAAATCTTTATCTGTATAAAAGCTTTCATTTTGTGGCTTTCTCTAGTGCTTACTGTCTGTAGGCTATTTTTTGTCCCCACCCTCCGTCCCAGTTGGTGTCTTGCTGTTATACTTGGTGGCTTTGCAGTGCCCACCCCTACCGTAAATCTGATCTGGGGCACTCCTCCAAGTCTAGTGTCATTAGCTCATTCTATCTAATACAGTGAGAACATTTGATAAGGCCTTCTGTTTCTCCTTTTTTTTTTTTTTTGCCTGAATCTCCTTGTGTCCTGACTGTGCTTCTCAAACATTTTGGAAATATAGAGTATATTTCAGAGCATTTATTATAACTGTAATTGCCTTAATATTGCTACAACTCAAGTTCTCTAGGTTGCACTGCATCCAAAGTGTTTGTGTGTTTTAGCTACTTTTCTGTATATATAGACTTCTCTGTATATGTAGACTAGCTACTTATTCTGCTGTGTTACTTCCTCTTGAATTGTTTTTCAGTTGTGCACTTGCCTTGCTTCATTTAAAAAAGTTTTAAATTGCTAATTTTGTGGCGTTTTAATTGCATTTACTGTCTCGGACTACACACTCAAGCGTGTTAGCCTTTTCTATGTTTATTTACTGTATTATTGCATTCTTTAGCCTGTTTCAACAACAACAAAAAAATACTATCTTGTTTGCTCGTTTCCCACCTTTTCTAGCCAGTACATATCCCAAGCTTTGCTTGTCTCAGGACTTTATTTTCTGTGCTCAGAGCTATCCAGACCTTGCATTGGTAGAGGGAAGTCCTACTGCCTACCAGTGGGACTGGTGAGCATTGTACTGCCTACCTAATGCTAGAGGAGTGGTTTCCAGCTCTGAAATTGTAATTTTATTAGCCTTTTGGGCTGATTTATATCCCTTTCAACTTTCTGGCTTAAAAACGTGTGTGTTTGCATAGTTTTCACATCGTGCAGCACTGTGAGGCTACAGTTAAACTATTCCAGGTACCAGAAAGTCTGCTCTTCAAATTTTCCCTTAAAACTAGCTGGTTTCTCAGTAGTAGCACTAAAATCTGAACCTCTGTGACTAGCACTTGCTCTAGAACCTGCTGGAAAGCACTAGGAAGCCTGAAACAGATACAACCACTCAGCTCTCCTTGTCAATAAGGAGAAATTAATCATAGGCACTAAACAGCCTATAATTGCAAAGTACCTTGCAAAGGTAAGGGAAAACAGCTCTTAAACTTTACATAAAAGCACCTAAACAGGCATGTCCAAGGGTCAGCGTCCAGTGATTTCTCCTGTCCACCTGGTGAATCTGGGCATACTGGGGCAATGCAGCAACTGCCTCATGTACACAGACAATGCTCTCCTCCTACCACCCAACACTACAACCTGCGAGAGATGCACTTACATAGCCAAACTGGAAGCAAAGCTCTCTCCGGCCAAGATTGTGCTAGACAGTCAAGAGGAGAAGGTTAACAACTGCATCACACCTCAAGAAACTCATAGCCCTTCAAAACCCACACCATCAACACCCACACATAGCAACACTAAACCCACATATGTGGAGGCCCTTAACATTAACCTGCCCAAGCAACAAGGACCTCCGGCGAAGCAAACAAACACCAGTCACAACCAAAGTGACACATAGCTCACAACACCAGTGTGCCACCCAACAACAGCCCCTAAGGCAAGACAATGTACCCAACACTTTAGTCATAGGTGACTCTATAGTCAGGCACACTGATGTCCCACTCACCAGACTGAACAAGGAGAAAATTACAGTCAGCTGCCTGTCGGGTGCCAGGATCCACCACATAATGCATGCACTCAAGTCACTCCACAACAAGTACAAATATGACTCTGTCATTGTCCATGCTGGAGTGAATGACTTGAGACGTACCTCCCTGGACTACATGAAAAGAGATATGGAAGAGCTCTTTGATCATGTGACCCAGGCAGGTATGACCCTAGCCCTGAGTAGCATCCTGCCTTCACCAAGAATAATACCACAGTATAAGGACAAAATGATTGACTTCAACAATTGGCTAAGCTTCTGGTGTCATTCAAAGGGGATCCAGTATTTGTCTGCTTGGGAAGACATGATCGACAAACCACGATGCTTTGCCAAAGATGGTCTGCACCTGTCACCCCTGGGATTCAGGTTACTGGCTAAAGCTCTTGCCACCCCTACAGTACCTTTTTTAGGCAAGGTTCAAAGGATAAAACCACCACCATAACAAATAGAAGCAGGCAAAAATCTGAAGGTAATGCTACTCAATGCTAGAAGTCTAAACCTCAAAATGCACTCTCTCGAGGCACTCCTAAAAATGGAGAACATCGATATCTGCGCAGTAACTGAGACCTGGTTCAAGGCTCCAGAGAGCACCCCTGCAATACCAGGCTACAATTCTTACCACACTTTTTGGCCACAAAACCAGGACCGAAACACTAAAAGTGGAGGAGTGTCCATATTCACCAAGGATATTCACACCTCCAGGCTAGTTGCCCAACACAATGCATCTGAAATTCTCCAGGTGTAACTAACACTAGGTAAGACTGCAATCCAAATTGTAGCTTGCTACAAATCCCCATCCATGCCCCAAGATTCTCGCTACACCTTTCTAAACATACTGGAAAATATTAAGATACAACCAAACACCCTAATACTGGGTGATTTCAGCTACCCTGCCATTAATTGGGAAAACTACTCAGGTACCAACTCCTTTTCCCAACGGTTCTTGGAATTCATAAATTCCAATGCCCTGGATCAACTAATCCATTGTCCCACCAGGGGCTCCAATATCCTAGACCTGGTCATTACCAACATGGGAGATAGATGCTCCACACCAGTGGTCACCCCCTCATTGGTCAGGTCAGACCATAAGCAAATCACCCTTAACATCCACATCCCACCCCCACACCCCAGTAAGGAAACCTCCTTAAAAAACTTCTCCAAAGCCAACTTCAAGCTACTGAAGTCAGAAGTGACAAACCACAATACCCACGCAGACAGGATCTGTAAGTTTGACTGCAGAATCCTACACTAAGGCACTGTACGAGCACATCCACTCGTGCATGAATCATGCCATCCCAAATAGAACCAAGATGCTCTTCTTCAAAAAAAGGAAGCCAATCTGATGGTCCCCTGCTATAAACAAACTATACAACAGAAAGAAGAAACTGTTGCAAAAAAGAGGAAAATCCCAGGATGCAAAAAACTCCCACACCAGCCTCAGTAAGAAGCTGAGATCCCTCATAAAATCCTCAAAAGCTAGTTACGAAAATAAAATTGCCAAAGATTCCAAAGACAACCACAAGGCATTCTATAGTTATGTCAAGAATCTAAATGGCAATGCTCAGATCTGCTCTGAGTTACAGCAGAATGGCATTAAATATACTGATCCCAAGGATATTGCCAATATCCTGGCAGATCAATTTAGTGCCAACTTTACCCCACTCTCACCCCCTAAAGGGCCCATCTCAATACCAAAAGACTGCCAAATTCCGATAATCACGGCCACACAGATAGAAACTGCACTCTTCAAAGCTAAGAATACAGCATCCATGGGACCAGATGACATCCCAGGCTGTGTACTACATGAACTACAAAATGAACTGGCACCTCACCTAAGTGTGATGTTTAATCATAGCCTCACCTCAGGCTTCGTGCCCACTGAGTGGTGCACAGCTACAGTTATCCCGCATAGATAAACTTACTAAGCTGGGCATAAATCCCTACGTCACTCGATGGGTTGCTAACTGGCTTACTGACAGAACCCAGACACCGACTCCAAATCCAGCTCCAGACAAGTGACAAGTGGAGTACCTCAGGGTTCAGTCCTGGGACCACTCTTGTTTGGCATCTACTTCTCTGAAGTACAGGCCAACACTAAGGGACTCTGGCTAACAAAGTTTGCAGATGACTGCAAACTGGGAGCCATTATTGAATCCCCAAATGATGTGGATATTCTACAAAAGGGCCTTACAGAAACAGATGCCTGGTGCCAGAGCCATGGGCTTAAGCTTAATGCCAAGAAATGTATAGTTATCCCCTTTGGAAAAAAACATGTACCCATGAATTACCACATAGGTGGCAGGACACTAAACATCAAAAGTGTGATGAGAGACTTAGGGACGCAGGTGGACAGTGGTCTCACTTTCGATAACCACATTGCCACAACAGTCAGGAAATCCTTCTATGTGGCACACCTCATCACTAAGGGCTTTTCATCCAGAAAAGAGGAGGTCATTGTCCCACAGTACTCATCCCTCATTAGACCCATTATAGAGTATAATGCCCCGTTTGGTATGTACCTCACAAGACATCTGCAACAGCTTGAAAGGCCACAGAAATACCTCACTAAAAGAATCACAGGCCTAAAGCAGATGCCATATACTGACCGTCTTAAAAAACTCCAGCTATACTCTGTGGCATATCGTCTACTCAGAGGCGATCTCTGCTTAACATACAAGGCCATGTCAAACCATGAGCTTTTGGACATGCTCCACTTAAAGAAATCCCAATCCCTCAGAGCCACACGCTCCAGGGATCTAAACCTTGTCATCACAATGAACAAAACATGCTGGAGGGATAGGTTCCTGACCCAGAGACTCCCCATACTCTGGAATAGACTGCCCATACATATCAAGCAGAGCGCCTCTTTGGCTCTCTTCAAAAGGAACCTTGATGATTGGATGGGAGATAGGAAATTCATCCCGGGGATCATGTCAGTCACCCTGCTAGACAGGGAATTGTTATGGCTAGGCTTGCATAGGCCCTAGGGCCGATAGCCTAGTACCAACCTATGAACCTATGAACCAGCCTGGTCAACATGGGCATACTGAGACAGTGTAGCAACTGCCTCATGTTTACTGACAGCCCTCTTCTCCTGGCACATAATTCTACTACTTGTGAGAAATGCATCTACATCAATAACCTGGAATCCATGGTCTCTCACACCACAGTCAGTACTCCTGACAAAGAGGAGTCTACCAGCACAAACATCACTCCACTCACAGCAGAAAGCCAAGCACAACACACACCTTTGCAGAGGCCCTCAATAAAAACTTGCCTAAACAGCAGAGACCTCCAAAATACACTCACAAACATTCCACACATAACACCAAACACATCACACATAGCAGACAACACACCAGTGTCTAACAGAGTCCATAAGGCAAAACAATAAACCATCACAGCCCATAAGGCACAACAATAAACCAAACATACTCGTCATTGGCGACTCAATTGTGAGACACACCGATGTCCCCCTCACCAGGCTCAACAAGGAGAAGGTCACAGTCAGTTGTCTCTTTGGTGCCAGAATCCGCCACATCATGCACGCACTTAAGTCTCTCCATAACAAGTACAGATATGACTCTGTCATTGTCCATGTTGGTGTGAATGACTTGAAATGTACCTTCCTGGATTATATTAAATGAGATATGATTGAGCTCTCACAGTATGTGTCCCAGGCAGGTATGACCCTAACAATTAAGCAGCATCCTACCTTCACCAAGAATGTTACAATACCAGCAGACTTCAACAATTGGCTTAGTTTCTGGTGTCATTCTAAGGGGATCCAGTATCTGTCTTCCTGGGATAACATGGTTGACAGGCCTCATTGCTTTGCCAGAGAAGACCACCACCTGTCACCACTGGGATTCTGTATCCTGGCCAAGCCTCTTGCCTCCCTCATCGTGCCTTTTTTAGGCAATGCCCCAAAGACAAATCTTCCAAAATAAAAGATCTGTCAAAAAACAAATTGAAGGTCATGCTGCTAAATGCTAGGAGCCTTAACCTGAAAATGCACTCACTGGAGAATTTCCTTGCACTAGAAGATGCCGATGTCTGTGCAGTCATGGAAGCCTGGTTCAGGGCTGCAGACAGCATCCCTGCCTTAAAAGACTAAACCTCATTCCACACATTCTGACCCCAAAATGAGGATGGGAAAACTAAGGTTGATGGAGTCGCTATCTTCATTAAGGACAGGCACTCCTCCAGACTGGTCTGTGAGCATGATGCACTGGATCTTCTCCAGGTGCAACTAACAGTTGGCAAGACACCCATCCAAGTTATAGCCAGCTATAGAACCCCCTCCATGACTCAGGACACCCACATCTTTTCACTGGATCTACTTGACTCCATTAAGGTACCCCCTAACACCCTGATCCCTGGTGACTTCAACTACCCCACCATAGACTGGGTGAACTATTTCTGCATTAATGCACTCACTCTGATTCCTTGACTTCATCAGTTCTAATGCACTAGACCAGTTTGTTTCATCCCCCAGAAGGGGAGATAACATTCTGGACTTGGTTCTCACCAACATGGGTGATCACTGCACCACTCCCATAGTATGTTCTTCCCTAGTGAGATCAGATTCTACGCCCCCCCCCCCCAGCTGTAATCAAGCTAAAAAACTTCTCAAAAGTTGACTACAACCTTCTAAGGGAGGGTATCTGTAGCTTCACACCACCATCCCCTCAGAGGATACAGACAACTATGCTGAGCAGTACACCAGTGCAGTATACAAGCACCTGTACAACTGCATGAACTCAGCCATACCCAACAGAACTAAATCCTACTCTTCAAGGAAACACAAACCTGTTTGGTGGACATCCTCTATCAACAGGCTTTGCAACAAAAGGAAGAAACTGTTGTCCATGGGTAAAAAGGAACAAATTCCAAACTGGAAGAACTCCCTCCTTAGCCTCAACCAGCAAATTAGATCACTAGTGAAATCCTCCAAAACCAGTTATGAATCAAAACTAGCCTCCTAAACAAAGGGAAACCACACAACCTTCTTCAGTTATATCAGGAACCTCCATGGCAAAGACCAGGTTTGTTCCGAATTAGTACTTAACAGTATCACTTAAACTGATCCTGTTGACTTAGCCCACCTGCTAACAGATAGGTTCAGTGCAAACTTCACTGCCCCTTTTCCCCCCCAAAGACATTGTCATCCCCAGTACTTGTCCTACACCTCACATCTCCATAAAGGCCCTACCAAAGCAAAGAACACAGCCTCTATGGGACCTGATAGTATCCCACTCTG
The DNA here is from genome assembly GCF_019279795.1 of Protopterus annectens. NCBI lineage: Eukaryota > Metazoa > Chordata > Ceratodontiformes > Protopteridae > Protopterus > Protopterus annectens. The sequence goes on along the minus strand of NC_056725.1, from coordinate 731,112,192 downwards.
TATTCTGCACCATCTCCATCAAGAACTAGCTTTGCCATTGAGCACCCTATTCAACCAAAGCCTAAGTACAGGCTTCATTCTAGCACAGTGGAGAAAAAGAAGTTATGTACCTACCATAACGTTCCATGTTAGTTGTCTTCATCTCGTCTACTTTCTTGCTAGTTGGGATCAGAGCCGATCCTCGGCTCTGACTCGGCCATCTTCTATAGCTCGAGAGCTATTTACTGGCTCAAGGCTACCCCTTATCCCATGATGCCTAGAGAAAGCTACCCAGATCTCGTTTGAAATAGCTAACCCCAGACATAGCTAGAGAATCAACCTGTCCAAACAAGCAGGTTGAGCATACCTGTGATACTCTCTAAGTCAGTAGAGGAAACAAACCAGAGAACACTCAGTCAGTAAAACCAGAACTGCAGGTAAAAACGCAATTGTCTATGAACGTCCAATTGGTGTAGTTTGTACTCTGCCTTGTTGGTGTGGCTAGGGAAAAACACAGGAAGATCTATAGATTGGTTTAAATTATTTTCTGAGCAGACTTTCAGAAGAAACGAAGGATTAGTCCTCAGAGCAACCCTGTCCTTATGAAAAACCAAGTATGGAGGACAAACACATAGTGCCTGAAGTTCAGAGATGCGTCTGGATGAAGTAATAGCTACCAGAAAGAGTGTTTTCCAAGATAGAAACTTAATGGAGCAGGACGCTGCTGGTTCAAAGGGGGGCAGAATTAAGGAGGTTAGTACCAAATTAAGGTCCCAAGGAGGAGGGGGATCTCTCACTGGAGGTCTAAGGAGAGTAGTCCCTCTTAAAAAAGCTTTACAGAGCTTATGAGACATAATATTTGAATTTGACAACCCAACATGAAAGTTAGAAATGGCCACCAATTGAACCCTGATTGTAGCAGAAGTGGACCCAGAATGAAAAAGTTGTGCAAGGAATTCCAAAATTTCTTGGACTGAGGCTGAAAAGGGATCTACGTTCCTAGCCTCTGCCCAACAAGAAAAACGTTTCCATTTGCTAGCATAAGTTTTTCTAGTTGTGGATTTGTGAGAGGAGACAATAATCTCATGTACGGCCGGGGAAATGCTGGGAAGCCTGGCTAAGGTTGGAAGGGGAGCAACCAAGCTGTGAGCTGGAGTGTTTGGTGGGATTGATGCAGCCCGCCTGATTGATGAATCAGTAGGTCTGGAATCGGATCCAGAGTCCAGGGCTGATCGAGAAGGTAATGGTACTGGAATGGAAACCATATCTGTCGAGGCCAGTAGGGGGCAATGAGGATCATTTTGCAGCCCAACGATATTGCTTTCTGTATGAGATTTGGAATCAGGGGAAACAGGGGAAAGGCATAAAGAAGTCCCTGAGGCCAATCGTGGACTAGAGCGTCTCTGGGTGAGTGACCTGGAAGTGGAAGAAGGGAGAAGTAGTTGCTGCATTTGCTGTTGAAGTGGGTGGCAAAAAGATTGCAGCAAGGCTGTCTCCATTTGCAGAAGATAAGATCCGCAACTTCCTGATTCAGAGACCACTCGTGAGGCATGAGAATAGCTCTGCTGAGCCTGTCCGCAATGATGTTGGACCTCCCAGGGATGTGCGTCACAATCAGAAAACGTTGGGAGGAAATCACCCACTGCCAGAGTCTGAGTGCTTTTCGACATAGGGGGTAGGACTTGGTTCCGCCCTGCTTGTTGATGTACCACACCACTGACATGTTGTCTGTTTGAATTACAATGGTCCCAGAAGGGAGAGAGTCCTGAAGACCTTCCAACGCTAGGAGCACGGCTCTCATTTCTAGGACATTTATATACAGATGGTACTCGTGAGGCTGCCTAGTGCCTTGGACTATCCTGCCCTGATAATGCCCCCCCCCACCCAATCAGGGAGGTGTCTGTGGTCACTGTGGAAAATGGGGGGGGGCTGAATGAAGGGTCTGCCCTGAGTCACTAGTGGGGAGACCATTCACCAGGAAAGGTGCCTTTTGCATGCTTCTGTAATCATGATCATGTGAGACATGGGCAGCTGTTGGAAAGACCATTGTGTGAACAGAAGCCACTGAAGGATCCTCATGTGAAAACAGGCCAGTGGGATTAGAAGAATTGCCGCTGCCATGGAACCCAGAGTTTGAAGGACGAACCTGACTTGGATTCTTTTGCTCTGCATTAGAATTTGTACTTGCTGGTGAATTTTAAACACTCTTTCTGGCGGTAGCCTTGCGGACATGTTCCTTGTGTCTAAGTCTGCTCCTATATAGGTGATAGATTGACAGGGCAACAAGGCAGATTTTTCAAAGTTTATTGTAATGCCTAGCTAAGAGCAGATTGTGATAGTGTAGTCCCTGGCTTGCAGAAGTTGATGCCTGGTAGTAGCAGTGAGGAGCCAGTCGTCTAGATATGGAAACACCTGGAATCTTAGACATCTCAGGTGAGCCGTGACCACTGCCATACATTTGGTGAACACCCTGCGGGCTGTGGTGAGACCAAAGGGCAGAGCTCTGAACTGGTAATGACTGGCTCCCAGCTGGAAGTGAAGAAATCTCCTGGAGCGCCTGTCCATTTTGATATGGTAGTATGCATCCTGAAGATCTATCGAGCACATCCAACTGTCCTGACCCAGAAAGGGTAGAATGGACTGTAGCGTGACCAACTGAAACTTTGTTCTTTGAACAGACCTGTTTAGTCTGCTGAGATCCAGAATCGGTCTCCAGTCCCCTGTCTTTTTTGGTACCAAAAAGAACCTTGAGTAAGTTCTGGATCCATGTTGGTCTGCCAGGGCTTCCTGGATGACTCTTTTTTCTAGCAGTTTTGAAACTTCTATTACTGCTTGGTCCCTCAGATTGGGTGGAACATCTGGAAGGGATTTCCTTGATGGTAAGGGGGGTTGACAGAAGGGAATTTTGTAACCTCTGGATATAATGGACTGTACCCATTTGTCTTGTGTTAAATTTTGCCAGGCTTTTGAGTACAGTGAAAGTCTTTCCCCGACTGCCTCCAGAGGCAGGCAGTCGGGCAACCCTTCAGGGATGCTGAAAAGGCTTATCAGAGAAAGATTCTCTGTTGCCCTGGTTCTGCGGACCCACTCTGCCATGAGGGCGGTGTCTGTTGTTGTTGTTTCCCCCTCTGCCCTGGAGGAAACATCACTACGTGTGTCAGGCGAGGCTCCCTGGGATTTTCGGAACCACATTTTACCACTCTTCTGACCATTGGGGTATGGTCTAGAAGGAGTGGAAAAATGGACTCCCATGGCAGAGAGAGTCTTGCCTTCTTGCTCACACCTAGTCAAAGTGTCTTTCACCTGTGGTCCAAAAAGAAAGGAACCATCAAAGGGGGTGTTTGTGAATGATGCTCTAAAGGGTTCCGCAAAATTACACAGCTGCATCCATGCATGCATCCTAAGGGCCACACCCGTACCTGCAGCTCTACTCACACCATCGGTTGCATAGGAAATGAGCTCATGGAGGAGTCGACTACAGAATTAAGCATCGCCAGCTGGGAAGCTACTTTAACTTGAGCCCCCTCAGCTGATGGATCTTGAAGGGTATCTCCAAGCTCTTTAAGGAGATCCCTCTGAAGCCGGGTAAAATGGCATAAGTAGTTCAGTGACCTCATAGAAAAGGTCGCTGAAGCAAACATTCACTTCCTGTATCTGTCCATGGTCCTAGACTCCTTGCTAGGAGGATGGACAGGCAAAGAGGTCTCCGCTAACTGTTTTTTGGTGGCTGCTGCTACCTCCATGGCATCAACAGGAACACCTTTGGTAAGGAACTGCTTATCATGGGGTGCTTTGATGAACTTGCCAGGTCTCCTCGGAGTTGGTTCCACTGTATCTGGAGCTGACCAAGCCTTTCGAGCCACAACTGACATAAGTGGATCGAAAGGCTGAGAAACCCAGGAGGTGGAAGGTCAGGAACCGAACGCATCCAGGAATACAGACTCATCCTCGGTAGGGGCTAGGGGATTCCAGTTCCCCCTCTGCTTAAGCATTTCTAGGATGTCCGAGAAGGAAACATCTTCAGAGGGGGATCTCGGGGACCCTTCCGAATCATCTAAGTCTGTATCAGAAGTGACAGACTCAGGGGAGTCAATGTGCTTACTCTTGCACTTCTTCTTACGAGGGGACTCCTCTGAATGATCAGGGGAGGCCTCGGAAGAAGAGGAAACACCCAATGGGGTGCCCTGGAGCACCGATTCCTCACGCTTGGGTCTGGAGGAGGAGCAGATGTTGGCACAGGCACTACAGGGGACAGAGCCGGTGGGGCCGATAGTGGAGCTGACTCAATTGCACACTCATCATGACATCGAAGGCATCCCTGCTATGATGCAGAGAAGGCTCCAGTTCCGAGGAAATCATAATCCTTCTCTGCACCAAGGGAGATGGCTCCAAGGCCGATGTAAGAGCCGAGCTCACCTGCGCTGAAGCTCCACAAGGAAGAATGGGGTCGGACAAGAGTCCGATGTCACTCGCCCCCTCGGAGCTGACGAGGGAGCCCCGGTGCCCAGATCCCTTGACAGACAGCACCATCGAGGGGATCGAAGCCGATGACAGAACCAAAGGAGATAGAGTTATCAGAGCCAGCGGTTTCACTACTTGAACCCCAACGAACTCCAGCTCCGAGCTCAGTGGAGTCGGAGGAGGAACATCGATAGAAGTGGATGGAACCAACACCTGTTGAGGAGGTTTGGACACCATCTTAGCAAGTGCCTGCGACTTTAGCAACCTACTGACCACTCTCTGCACATCGTGATCTGACAGCCTAGAGGATTGAGAGGAGTGAGAAGATCTGTGACTGCGCTCACTCTGAAGCAGGGGAGACCGAGGAGCCGAATGTATCAATTCCAAAGAAGGGGACCTCAGCCTCTTGTGGCTCTGCAAAGGCTCTGAAGATTCTGATGGAGCCGATGGAGCACCAAAGTAGCAGGTAGAGTCTGAACCAAAGACGGCTCTGAACTTGGAGCCAACGGCTTGGTAGATTTAGGGGATTTCACAGGCTGAGAGGTTTTGGCCAGTGAATCCAGGGGCTTTAAAAGACCCCTAAGAATAAGCTTATAATTACACTCCTGCAGAACTCTTGGACTAAATGCATGGCAGATAGAACAAGAGTCCTGCAGGTGCACAGTGCCTAAACAATAGACGCAAGAAGTGTGCCCATCTGTCAGAGACATTTTCTGACAGCAAGAGTCACGCTTCTTGAACCCAGACACTTTGGATTCTTTTGACATCCTGTAACAAGAAATACAACAATAGCTAACAAAGCAAAATACAGTCTACACAAAAACACACTATACTACAGACTAAAGCTAAAGTTTTTATTTTTTTTTTTTTTTAGATAGGAAAGCGGCTAGCCTATAAAGAAAGTAGAAGGAAAGCCTCTAACCTAAATGGCTAACCTGACAAGAAAGGATAAGGAGGGGGGAAGGGGAGAACTCTCTAAGTTAAACGAGTTCTACAAGGAAGGGAAGGAAGCTACAAATACACACTAGCTAACACAACCAAAAATAAGACTAAAAGTTAACAATAACACCTAGAAAAATAACTATTTCTAGTAAAAAAGTTCTATAAAGAAACTTATACGAGCCTGAGCTAGAAAAACGACACCTTGCAGCTGAAGCGGCAAACGAGATCTGGGTAGCTATCACTAGGCATCATGGGATAAGGGGTAGCCTCTAGCCAGTAAACAGCTCTTGAGCTATAGAAGATGGCCGAGTCAGAGCCAAGGATCAGCTCCGATCCCAACCAGCAAGAACGAAGGTGAGATAGACAACTTAACACCTGCCATTGTCATCCCCTTGCACAAAGGTGGTGCTATTACTGATCCTGGAAACTATTTTCCCATTAGCTTGACAAGTCTGATCTGTAAAGCCATGGAGCATATTATTATGGATCTCATAAACAAGGATGTGGGCAATCTCCAAGCACTTGACCCCAACCAGTTAGATTCGTCAATGGCAGACAAAACTTCCGTAGCTGACCAAGTTTGTGGACAACTGTAAGTTGGGTGCTGTCATTGACTCCCCAAATTATGCTAACATACTGCAAGAGGTTCTCACAGCAGCTAGTGACTGGTGCCAAAGTCATGTCCTCAAGCTAAATGCAAAAAAAATATCATCATACTATTCGGCAGAAAAACGGCCCCTACTGATTTACCACATCAACAGCAGCTCCCTAAACACAATCTTTGGTGAGAGACCTGGGTACTCAGTTTGGTAACAATCTCACATTCAACTATAATGTAGCAGCAGTGGTCAGAAAAGCATTTTACTTGATTCATCTCATAAGTAAAGGGATTGCACCCAGAAAAAAATGAGGTTATTACCACTCTATTCTCTTTCTACATTAGACCAATAATTGAGTATAACTCCCTGTTTTGTATGTACCTCTCCAAACATCTGCACCAACTGGAAAGGCCACAGAAATACCTCACAAAGAGAATCCATGGCCTCCAACACCTGTCCTATGTGGACAGGCTCAAATCACTATCATTGTACTCGGTATCATACAGATTGCTCAGAGGTGATCTGTGTCTCGCCTACAAGGCAATCTTTGACCCTACCCTGCTAAAGATGCTCCATATCCATTAGTCTAACTCCTCTTGCATTACCCACTCAAAAGACCTGAATCTAATATGCAACATCAACAAAACCTGCTGGAGAGACAGGTTTGTCAACCAGAGGCTGCCCCGTCCCTGGAATAGACTTCCCATACACGTCAAACAGAGTACCTAGCTGACCCTTTTCAAGTGTAGCCTTGATGAGTGGATGGGAAACCACAAATGTGTCCCAGGGGTTCCACATGTGTCCTGCACTGACAGGGGTGACAAGTGCTGACTGACGTTTCTTTTTGGGGATAAACTCTGGGCTAGGCTTGTAAGGGCCCAGGGCCATTAGCATAGTAACCTCCTATGATCCTATGATTTTATTTATAAAATATTAACTACAATATTACATGACATTAACTATTCAGTTATTTAAAATGCACTTATTAAATTTGAAAGCATAATATACCCGATATATTATAGTCAAATAAATGTTTCTATTTGTCATGTCATATTGCTTGATTTTATGACACATTTATACCTTTCAATCATATCTGGATGTGGCAAAGGTGTATGTGTGTGTGTGTGTGTGTGTGTGTGTGTGTGTGTGTGTGTGTGTGTGTATGTATATATATATATATATATATATATATATATATATATATATGTTAGATCCCATTGCTCACGTTCTCTCTTTTCTGTCTCCCCCACCCTATCTCTCTGTTTTTTTATATATATATTAATGTTTTTCATACATTGCTGATGAAAACAAAATAACCATCAGCACAGGGAACTAGACCAGGCACTGCAGTTCAACCCACTATATCTCCACAGGTGGCTGTGTTTGCACCACGAACCAACAAAGGCAGCACAGACCCTCAGCACATCTGGGTCACAACCTGTCAGCATTGCCTCCACAACTCCTGCCCTTCCCACTCCAACTGCATTAGGTAGCTGTACTGCTGCTGGTGTGGTGGTATACTCTGGGAGCAGTGGTAGTGGAGGTGGCAGTTTTGTCACCCATTAGGAGCTGGTGAAGGACATAATGGAGAGGGTCCTCAGTACTCGAATGAGCAGGGTTGAAAAGGTTTGGCGTCATACTGTCAAAATGATGGCATGCCCAGCACTGACATAGGCAACTGACACAGGAGACATTGATGACAGTTCTGAGGGTGAGGATTACATTTTCAGTGTTCACAAGCTGGATGTGGGTGCACTTTGATAACTTCTACCTATCCTGAATCATGGCATCCCCAAACTTTTGTGTCCATAACGATCTCTGTCTGTTTGTCTTGTATTTTCTGTATGTCTGTGCCTGCTACCTAACCTACTATACCTAAGCACCTTCTCCAACATTCTTCTCTCTCCAAAATAAATAAATAAATAATAAATAAACCTGTCCCACACACAAAAAAAAAAATGCTTCTCCACGTTGCCTACGTGTCATCTTGACACACCTGATATGGTCCAGTTGGCTATACAGGCAAAAGTAGAAAGGATCAGTGTCATGTTAACCAAACTCAGAATCCAAATATAAATAATGCCACTGGTTAAAAAATAATGATTTTTATTAAAATAATAAATAAAATGATTGAGTGCTTAGAAACTTTATCAGAATAACATGAGCAGATAAGCCAACACTTTTTATACTGTTGAAAAGGCAGTGCTTTGATGCAAACAGGTACACAGGTTACTTGGTGATTAAATTAACTTTTCTTAAAGGCAGAGGCCTCCATAACTAAAAGATCACTTAAAACAAGAATTTATGAGCACATCTATGATACTGCAAACCACAAAGAAACCTGTGCATTTTATAAACATTATACAAGCTGTTCTGCTTTTAAAAAGTTTTCCTTTGGGATTTTAGAAATTATCATCATTAATCCCGGGGGGGGGGGGGACAGGAAATGCTGACTTACATTTAGAGAACTTAACGTGGTAGCTCAGACTTTGCACTACTTTTCCTCCAAGTTTAAAATAATATGTATCAATTGCACCAGTACTTAATATTAGGGCTGAGAGGTTGTAAATATATTGTTTTGTTTTTACCAATTTATTTACCAAATTATTTACCAATAGATTTGTACATTAAATGATGTTTCATGTGTTATGGAGGTCTGTGCCTTTAAGAAAAGTTCATTTAATCACCCAGTATCCAGTTGGCTATACAATATTATTTTGCTGTTGTCACCCATCTGTGGTGTGATGGCTCTCCAAAATTATCAAAATCTTTCTATACAGTTCTAAAAATATGTTGTGAAGAAGTGGATAACTGTGGTGTTCTACCAGCACACTCCTGCAAATATCTGCAGTCTTTCCCTTGTGTTCTCCCCTCTGCTTGCCCCATCTCCAATTTCACCACTATTCTATCAACCCCTTTCTCACACATTTAACATGGATCTAAAAACAAAATCATACACAGCACACATGGCCGGAAATGGTCCATCAAAAACCTTTGCTTTTTCTCCTCAGCATATGTGTGGAGCTTGGCATTGTGAGCCAATGCTGAGTGGCAGCAAATGCTGTTTCATGCTGTATGGCAAAAAATGGTGAGTTTTTGCCACTGTCCACACTATTCTGATCACCTTCATGCAACTATGGATAAACATGATGCCCTACAGGGATACAGAGTAAAGGCGGTACTTTGCAACATTTACTGTAACAGTTCTTAGGCTTCTGCATGTAATGATATATGTAGTGTGTTGAGAAAATGCACCTGTCTGTAGAATGACAGCCTCAAGGGTTTGATTCCAGATGTATGTCAAATTATTGCTTCATATAATTTTACATATATGCTTAAATATAAACATTCATATTTATTTCCAGTTAAGACATTGCATGAACAGAGCATTTGAATAGTGCAGCAAGAAGGCATTTGCAAAAAAAATTCCATCTCCAAAAGGGAAACTTATTGAACCATCCTTAAATCCTTATCCTGCTTATATCTTAATCTCTTTCTATTCTCTTACCCCTTCTTTCTCCCTACAGCAATCACTGAATGGTGCAGAGCATGACAGATTATAAGGAAACACCTCAGACTAACACACCATAAAGATGTTCATAAATGTCCCATGAACCAAGCTCTTGGTATGTCTTTACCTCTTTCTCTTCATAGCTTCTGTCTCATCACTTTTGGCTGTTGCATATTTATTAGACTGATAGATGTAATGTTCATATTATAAGATTTTACTATTGTCATTAATGTCATGATGCCTAATGCCTACATCCTTCCTTGCTTCAATATGTTGTCACTGTCCCTTCATTTGTGTAATTTTAATTTTGTGACATAGGAGTCCCTTTGTGGTGTGCTGAGATAATGTTCATGTCTGCAGATTAATTTTTACATACTTTCAAGGGTTCTAATCCAGAACTATGTCACACACTTATTGACTGTTTTATTAAACTATTTTATGTATAGCTGTTGCCTACATGTTGTTTTGAGCCCCCATTGTCCTGCTTCTGTCATAACTTAATTTTTCCCTGCCTCCCTCTCCCCTTATCTCTCTCTCTCTACTGCCTTCTGTGTCATCAGGAGAGTCCTAAGCATTTGCATGAAGCCTGGTGGTGAACAGCACCAGTACCTTAATGGAAATTACAGCTGATGGCAAAATCTTGTGAGTTTTTGCCTTTAGCCACATTAGTCTTCTTCACGCTACTGTGCTTAGCCTTGGTGTGCTATATAGAGACAGGCAAATAGCATTAAGGGGAGACAGTTCACATCATCTCTTCAAGAAGCTGCAGAGTGGAATGTGCACCATATAGAATGTCGCAGTAGTAAATAGTGTTATGAAGAATGCTGCCCACAAACTTTCTTGCTTCATGCTGTTTCTGTCCTTGAGGTTTCCACCACCATTAACATGCTTGGTCCATTATCTGTTTCAAATTCATTCATAAAATACTCATATCTTCGCAGAAATTACTGAAGGACATTAGGTGCAATCAATGCTTTATCTCTTAATAAGCATACTACAATAAGCACATTTGGACAATACTACTAATATATGAAAGAATACTCTGTTCTATACTGCTAGCATGATTATTAGCTTGAATAAAAGCTGCAAGAAAATATAAAGGGTTAATTTAGAAATAGTGTAAAATGCTGAAAAATAAGTAGTAGTAAGTGTGCTGGCATAGCTTAGTTAGATTTTGGCATCCATGTAAAGGAGTATGTTATTGAGAAACAAAGTCTGTAAAAATAACTGCGCAGATGGCAGCTGGAAGGACATCAATAATGTAAAAAGATGTAACATCAAGTTTCAGATAGTGCTGGAACACCATGTTTCAGATAATGGAGTTTCCATGGATCATCAAACTACAAAGAACCAAGGACAAGGGAACAAAGAAAACTGCTATAGAAAGAAAGAACTGTATTACATCAGACTTTGAAAAAAAAATACCAGACCTTCTGGTATAAATGCAACTGTGCATAAACAAGCCTTGGGTATTTGCCATAGAGAGCTGACAGCATTTGTGTTACATGCTTGTAGATCTGAAAAGAAAATGTGAAAGTAAAGTGTATTATCTAAAACAGTTATCTTCTTGTATTTATTGTACTCAGTGCAATACAGTAATAAGACTAGTTGCTTACAATAAATAGTTAAATGAACTGTGGTATGTATGCATGTAAATGCAACTAACAGCAAGATAAACAAAAATATGTGCATAGAATTCTTAAAATTCTTCAATATACACACATAAGGTGATACTAGTAATGTGGTCTTGTTGCACCACTGACTACTGCTAATTCATGTTTTAATTTCAACATTGCACTATATCATTATCTACTTCTTCTTTCGGCTGCTCCCGTTAGGGGTCACCATAGCGGATCATCTGTTTATTGTACTATATCATTATGTAGGTGCTAATTCTTTGTTTCTTTGCCTTCAGCCACACAAATGAAATTATCAGCTGCCCACTTTGGGAAGAGATACTGATAAAATAAAGTGTAGTTATTGGTTTGTATTACTTTTGTATGTGGTATTGAACTGTTGTCAAGATATGTGGATTTAACTGTGATGTTGACTGAACATTTCTGTCACAGGAAAAAACTTCAAAGACCAATACACATAAGGTTCAGTTAAGGCACATTTAATAACTTGCTGCAAGGAGACAAAAACATGCAAATACAGGATTTTGCCTAACTACTAACAGGAAGTATGCTATTCTTAAACAAGACATGGCCTTCTATGGCTGACGTAATCAAACACAACTTTCAGTATTGTTCTACAGCAGATGTTACTCAGATTTTCTGCTGACATGACTAGATTTGTGAGAAACTTTTGAGAAAAACAACCTGGCCTTGGTGGGCACTAACCAGTTACAGGCCCCTATTGTACAATTCTAATACATGTGTTACATTTCAAGGTACTTTTCTAACTCAGGCATAAGCAAATGCTGATTACAGTTCATATTTTCAAGCAGTCTTTGTTCTAATTATCTATAGCTTCTACAGCTGTGTATTTTCTCACAGCACAAGCGGAACTTCTTGTCTAAGTCTCATAACGTTTATACAAGTGGTATTGTTCTAGTCATTATTTTCCTGACACAAGCAGAAATCATCTGCTTCTCAGTAAATTTCCAAGCATAAGCAAAGATTTTAGCTGCACATATCTCATGACAATACAAGGTCAGAAAGCATCTGCAGTTTGTACAGATTTATGCAGTATGAAATAGAATAAATGTGTTAATCCTTTTCAAGCTCTAAATGCACTAAGCATATTACTAATACACACATTAATACATATTTTTCTGACATTTCCCCCTATTAATACTTTTATTCTACTTTCAAAATAAGAATAAACAGTTTGTTTTCTTCTCCTAACCTCTTCCCACTCAGGATTTGCAGTTAAGAGAGTCATTCAGTTTAAACTTATGAAAGCATTTTCAATCTTTTAACAGTTCTTCAAACTCAGTACTTTGATATTAGGTTTCAGAAACTAACATGTCTATAAAGTCTTTAATCAATCTTTTCATGCAGGGGATACCACAACAAACACATACTCCCAATAGGAGCATTCCTACACAAATGGCAATCAGGATGTTCATTAGGATGGTACCCCACCCCCAAACCATTTCTGGAATAAGTCCGTCAGTAGGTTTGGGCCTGGTTTGGTCATGGCTGACACTTGCTGAATTACCTCAAGATGATTGTCTATCTCGTGTTTATGGTCAGGAATATAAGAACAGCACTCTTCTTGGATTAAAGCGCAAGTACCACCTCTCGCCGCTTGGGTGAAGTCAAGAGCCATGTGGTTTTGAAGCACTACAGTTCTCATGGCATTCAGTTCATCAGTCACCAATGCGAGAGCGGAAAAAGTTGCATTGTTCATTACTTCAAGAAGTTTCAACAGTTTTCTCAGCTCCCAGATCAATTTCACTGCACCATATGCTGGTAATATGCCTGCCCACGATATAACGCTATCACTCAAGTCCATATGTGTCAGTCCTTTGCCTATAGAATGATGGTCTTTCCAACACGCATCGATTTGTCCCACTGGATTTACAGGTTTCTTGATGACCTCTTGGACATTTTGAATTTTTCCCCGAGGCAAAACTGCAGTGTGTCGTATGGCCGGAACTAGGTAACCCAAAAAACAACTGCCGGACCAATTCTCAGGTAACCATTTGTATGCCTTTCTGCCACACACAAAATAACAGTCCTCTACTTTAGTAGTAACCTTGCTATGAATATACACTCGCCCTGCATGAAACATTTTTCTATCAATTATAGACAGTTGCTTATAAAGAACAGAATTATGTTTTACTTCATCAATTGTTTTGTGCATCATTCCAAGAAATGAATCATAGTTTGTGTTACAATAAATATCTGCATTGTTACCTTTAGTGTAACATTTATAAGGAACAGTCACATTGCAATTGCTCCAACCCACCTGAACAGTATCATTTTTATAAAAACACACAGTTCCCTTTTGTGGAACAGACAAGTGCAATGCTATTTTATCTTGTGATGTAATAGTTGAGGTATCATAAATCAAGTTTTCCCAGGTCTCATTGACCCCTAGGGGGACTGTAGTTATTAATAACCCCCGTATGCTGCCGGCAAAGCTGTGTAAATCCAGCAATTTGAAACATTAAAAGTCTCAGTATACACATATTTAATTACCTGGTAAGTGTTAAAGTTTGGATGCCAGTCTATGAGTAATGCTTCACGTTTATTCAGTTCAGTCTGTGTGGCTGGGAAAAGGAAAGGCCACAACAAAAAGATTATTGTCACTAGTACAGTTAACAGGATGATTATGCAATACTTCTGAGGAAAGGGTTGTTCTGCATTCCTGTTTCTTCTGGACTCTATCATTTTTACTTTTGGCATGTGACAAGATTTTTGTCCAGTTCAAAGTTTTTAACTAATTTGCAGTGCGTCAGGTGGATCCAGGAGGCATGCTCCGCTATCTTGACTGCAGTGGGTGTCAACAGAAGCACTTGATATGGACCTTCCCACTTTGGTGACGCCCAGTTCTTCTTCTTTACTGTCTTCACCCAGATGCAGGTACCCGGGGGCACTGCCACTTCTGACGGTCTGGTTCGTTCTTTATCTGAAACAGAATTTGACTGCAGCAGATGTTTAGAATTCAACAGGCTTCTCATATACTCAGCTAGTGTACTGTCAGCTTCCTGGTCTGCGGGGATGAGAGATTTCCACTGAGGTATATAATAAGCCCTTCCAAATAGTTTTTCAAAAGGAGTCAATCCTTTTGCATTCGGAATAGTTCTCATGCTCAACAGTGACAGGGGCAGACAGTACACCCAATTTCTCTGTGTTTCTACTATTAACTTCTTTAGCTTACTGTTTAAAATCCCATTTTGCCTCTCTACTAGCCCTGCAGATTGTGGGTGATACGCACAATGATTTTTTAAAGAAATACCAAAATGTTTACTTAACTGTTGTATGGTTTGGTTTACAAAGTGTGTGCCGTTGTCACTGTAGATCCTTTCCGGAATGCCGAATCTAGGGATGATTTCTTTAACAAGAACTTTTGCCACCGTTGCCGCATCTAGATTTTTAGTCGGAAAGGCTTCCACCCATCTGGAAAACATATCTACAATGACAAGACAATACTTCTTATTTTCACATTTGTTCAATTCTATGAAATCCATACAGATAGTATGAAACGGATATGGTGGTGTAGGGAAACTCCCTTGCTTGGGCTTTAACGCCCCTTGTGCATGATATTTATTACAAACGTGGCACATCGAGCAGAATTTTTTAGAGAAATTTGAGAATCCATATGTCGTGAACACTTGGTTCACCAGCTGTACCATCCCCCCTTTTGAGACATGGCACTGCCCATGGCTCAACAAAGCTGAATATCTAAACAAATTAGACGGAGTATCGGTTTCCCTTCTTTAGAGATGTACAGCCCCTTTTCGAGAATTGCTCCTCGTTTTACCCATCTTTGTTTTTCAGCTTGCGCAGTAAGTGTCTGCATTGTCTTTAACATTTCCAAGTCTAAAATCTCAGAGGATTGTAATTCCTCATTCAAAAGAAATACTTCTGAAGCTGCCTTCTTTACAGCTGTATCAGCTCTCGCATTACCTTTTGAAATTCTGTCCTGTTGCTTGGTATGAGCTGTGCATTTACAAATAGCTACTTTCTGAGGTAACTGAATAGATTCTAAAAGATCTAAAATAAACTGTTTATGATTGATTGGTTTGCCAGTAGATGTTATCATTCCTCGATTTTTCCACTGTTGCGCAAAAACGTGTACAGTAGAAAAAGCATACTGGCTGTCAGTAAAAATGTTCACACATTTACCCTTTGCTAAGGTACATGCCCGTGTCAAGGCAATCAATTCTGCTGCCTGTGCAGATAAATTGTGTGATAAATATTTCGCTTCTATAATGTCAGTATCAGAAACTACTGCATATCCTACTAGGTTCTGTCCTGCAGGACCCCTTTTGCACAAGCCATCCACGTCGTATGTCACCTCGGCATCATCCAAGGGAACATCCGTAAGATCTTTTCTAGGCAGTGTCTTTTGCTCAATCATCTGCAGGCAGCTGTGTGGTGTGCCATCTGCAGGGGTTGGGAGCAAGGTAGAAGGGTTTAAAGTCATACATTGTTCAATTGTCATATGAGGTTGGCTGAACAATATAGTCATACAGGAAAGATGCCTACCAGGGAAAAGATATGCTATCTTCTCTTGCAGTAAAATAATTGCGACTGCATGAGGCACTCTCAATGTGAGAGGGTGGAACAAAACTATTGAGGCCGAAGCCTGTACTGCCATTGCAGCTGCAACTACTGCTTGTACACAGTGAGGTAAAGACCATGCCACTGGGTCCAGTTGTGATGAATAATAAGCGATAGGGCATTGCTTGTCCTCATGCTGCTGTGTTAACACTGATGTCATATAACCTTGCTTACAATCTACAGTTTGGAAAAAAACGTTTATGATAGTTTGGTAATCCCAAAACTAATGAGGACGCTATTAACTGTTTCAGTTTGCAGAAAGAAAATTATGCTTCTGGTGTCCATTGTAACAAATCCTGTGCTGCCATAGGCTTTTTATAAATCAGGTTAGTCAGAGGTGCAGATTCCAAGGCATAGTTTGGAATCCAGCTCTGACAAAAATTAGTCGTACCCAGGAAGGACATCATTTCCTTCTTGGTAGTGGGTTTTGGTGCTTGCAAAATCGCTACTTTTCTGTCCTCATCTAATGTCCTACCCTCCTTGGATATTACATATCCTAGGTATTTAACTTGTTTTTTCCAAAGCTGCAGTTTATTTTTGTTTACTTTATGTCCTTCAGTGGCTAAAAATTGTAATAGCGCTATGGTATCCTCTTTACAATCTTGCTGGGTGGGGGCCACCAGCAGGATATCATCAACATAAAGCAAAATCTGACTACATCTTGGTGGGGTAAATCCGGCCAAGTTGCTTGCTATTTCTTGTGAGAATATTGTTGGACTTTCACAATACCCTTGTGATAGTCATGTATATGTATACCTTTTCCCCTGAAATGTGAATGCAAACCAATATTGGCTGTCAGGGTGTATCGGTATCGAAAAGAATGCATTGTTGATACCTACCACAGAAAAATATTTCTGTTGAGGTTTTAAATCATTTAACAGGGTGCGTGGGTCATTTACAGCTTGTAAATCTTGGACCATACGCCACTCTCCATTCGCTTTCTTAACAGGAAATAAGGGTGTGTTACATGGTGAATCAGGAGACTCCACCAGCAACCCTTCCTTAAGTAAAGCTGCTATAATAGGTTTGATTCCCACCTCTGCATCTTTTCTTAAGGGATACTGTCTTTTTTGTGGTCTAAATGCTGACTTTGGCGTGATAGTAACTGGTCCCGCTGTACGAATAAGTCCTACAACTGATTTTCCTGTTGACCAGAGAGTTTCTGGTATATTCTGTAAGGCATTTTCTTCCTCCTTCAATAGGAGTGCTAATCAGCTGTCCTTGCTAGACTACAAGTGTACAGCTGGGTGGGTCTGAGTTATCCAATTCAACTTCTGCATTTGTATTCCCTGTTCTGACAGTTCTAGCTCTGTCTGTTTTTCCCATCTCGTGACTTTTTCTCCCAAGTCTACCCATTTTTGTCCTTCGTTAAGCTAACATGTGGTAATCGATTAGATTTATAAAGTGCAAAGAACTTCTGGGGCAATGAACAGCTGACTACACTGTTCCCTTCTGTGTCCCAGTACAGATTACGTAATATCAATCTGTTTGCATGATTTCTAAACAATTCTCGCTCATATTCCTTATCAGGTCCTGGTGTGTTACAATAATACAGAGTACAGTGCAACAAATGTTGTTTATCAATGTCAAGGGAGGGGAACTTGCTGATGGCTACATTCATCAATTCTTCAGTCACTGCCCCTGGACCAGTCGTAACCAAGTCCTAGCTGTACCAATAAAACATTTCACCCTCCGATTGCACTGCAAAGGTATCAATTTGTCGCTGTGCTTCCATACCCTGCATAGTCGGAACTACTGCTATACCAAATAGTTGCATAAGGTCTCTGCCCAAGAGGTTTACTGGGCATTTTGCAGAAACAACAATTTTGCTTTTCTGGGTCAATCCTGAAACAGGATCAGTTATTGCAATATCATGGGACAGGGGCTCCCGATACAGCTGTCCATTAGCTGCTTTCACTAATATGTAATCAGGTGACTCTGAGTTCTCTGGCAGTTTGGAGGGATGTATCAGGGTCCATGATGCCCCTGAGTCACACAAGAATCTGACTTCCCTCTCTTCTACCAGGAGTGTAACTTCTGGTTTCGTGTCTGCTAAATAGAGCTCTAAGCTCAATAAAGCCAAATCCAATATTTCATTTTCTTCACTATCCGTGACGTCCTGCACTTCCTCTATTTCTTCTGTCACATCCTCTACTCCCTCTATCACATTCTCATTTGTCCTTTCTCTGCTATCCCCTTCTAGTGATTCCTGACTATCATATAGTCAGTCTTCACCCTCCTTGTTTTCCATGGTTGCCTTCTTGTTTTTCTTGCAATCCCTTGCCAAGTGTCCCTTTGTACCACATTTAAAACATTCACCCCTTTTCTTTTGCCCTTCAAAGTTCTCTGATCACTGATCAGATTGTTTGTTTCCCCTGGGCATTTCTCTTGCCCCTTTTCCCGGACTGTACTACATAAACTTCTGCTCCATCGTCTACAGAAAATACTTGGGCTTTCTTTTTCTTTTTGCTATTAAAATGCCTTTCGGCGTGCCTAGCATATTCAAGTAATGACTGTAACCTGCTTGTACGATGATCTACCATGTGCTTTGTGATAAAACTGCTTATGGGTGCAATACTGCCTTTTAAAAATGCATTCTTTAACTGCTGCTCATATGGGGAATCGTGTGTCTGATCTTCAGGAACCTGCATTCCACAGTGGTTATTAAAATATTCTAACAGTCTGGCATAATATCTGTCAACAGTCTCACCTTCTTATTGGATGCATTGATTAATGCAAGTCCAGTCTGCCCTAGGCTTTCATTTCTCAGAGATTCGGTCTGTAAGACCTTTCACTCTGTTGTCTAGCTCTGCGCTGCTATGTGGGAGGGGCCTGAGCGCAGCGTCACGGGGATTCCAGTCGCCACTAATCATGTGCCAATCTAGTCCCACAATTTGTCTGACTACTTTTTCTACCTCTTCTCCGTTTAAATTATAACTCAGTCTCATTCCTTGCAAATCTTCTAAGAACTTTCTAAAATTAACTTTTGGATGGGGAATTCCCTCAGTGGCTTTCCGGATGTCTTCCGGTGTCCAGGGTCTATACACTAGAATAGTTGGGTCCTGACCTTCTTGCCCTGCCTGAGGATTAGGCACTTCTATAAGTGGGCATATTTCTTCTTCACTCATGGATCGTGAATTTCTACCCATTTGATATAACTCAATGTCCCCTTTTGAGTTTCCTGCCATGTTCGAGACCTGGTCTTGACGGGATCTCTAATAAACAGTTTTGCTTTTGTAGTGTCTCTATTTACAGTGACAGCAGGATATCGCGGGGGTGGACTAACTTGTTCACTTGCCTCATATTCTGGTAAGGGAGGCGGAGGGGCCAATGCTATTACTAAGTTATTATCCTCCTTATCTAAAAACATTGCTTTTGAATTATTATTCCTTTGCTCCCTTCGGTTTGCTTCCTCAATCCACCTGTGTGCCTGAGGAATTCCTAATTGACAATGCTTTTTTACCCATCCTTTAGAATCGGTTTTAAGCTGTTTGCAAAGTTTGACAAGCAAGGATTTTTCTAATTTACCGTCAAATTCATACTTATTAACCCATTTTGAGTAGTATTTAATATTATCAGCACACTGTGACTGCATGTATTTCGCGTCTTCGATTAACGGCGGATTTTGGGATCTTTTTGTACAATTATTACCCATTTTGTTCTACCCTTTTAATCGTTACGTAACTCCTTATTTTTAACGTAGTACCATGGATTTTGTTATAGTCTCTTCAGAATGACTGCCTACCTGCTCTGTTTCCCTGATCTATGACAAGACAGTAATCTTTTTGTCCCTGACTTGTATAAACAAAGTCTTAACAAAGCAATACAAATCTAGTCCCTGATCTAAAACAGAAAAAAAAATGTAGATTCACCTTACCTGAGCCTTCGTTATTGATCACCTGGTTCGAGTAAACCCGTCCTTCAGTCACAGATCAGAAAGTGGCTGGCCTCTTTTGTACGACAATTCAGTCGGAGGGCTTTTCAAATAAGAAGAACCGATGTGGTTTCTTCCCCGTATGGTTTCAAGCCACCTGGCCTGTCTGATCTGAGGTGAAGTGAGGGTTTCCAGTCTGAAGGACCAATCTGTCAAAGGAAAAAACTTCAAAGACCAATACATGTAAGGCTCAGTTAAGGCACATTTAATAACTTGCTGCAAGGAGACAAAAACATGCAAATACATAATTTTGCCTAACTACTAACAGGAAGTATGCTATTCTTATACTGTTTTACAAGACATGGCCTTCTATGGCTGACGTAATCAAACACAACTTTCAGTAGTGTTCTACAGCAGATGTTACTCAGATTTTCTGCTGACATGACTAGATTTGTGAGAAACTTTTGAAAAAAAACAGCCTGGCCTTGGTGGGCACTAACCAGTTACAGGCCCCTATTGTACAATTCTAATACATGTGTTACATTTCAAGGTACTTTTCTAACTCAAGCATAAGCCAATGCTGATTACAGTTCATATTTTCAAGCAGTCTTTGTTCTAATTATCTATAGCTTCTACAGCTGTGTATTTTCTCACAGCACAAGCGGAACTTGTTGTCTAAGTCTCATAACGTTTATACAAGTAGTATTGTTCTATTCATTATTTTCCAATCCTGACACAAGCAGAACTCATCTGCTTCTCAGTAAATTTCCAAGCATAAGCAAAGATTTTAGCTGCGCATATCTCATGACAATACAAGGTCAGAAAGCATCTGCAGTTTGTACAGATTTATGCAGTATGAAATAGAATAAATGTGTTAACCCTTTTCAAGCTCTAAATGCACTAAGCATATTACTAATACACACATTAATACATATTTTTCTGACAACTTCACTTTGTAAAGTTATGTCTCCAATAGTTACACCTGGAAATGATGTGCAATGGTATGGAACCTTTTCACACATACTTCATCAGTGGTTTTCAGCAGTGCATTCACATTTTTTTTTACTACACATTGTCCAAGCATGATCAAATATCATTGATAATAACACAACAAATGATTATTATTTGCATACAGTCATCCCAATCTGAACAGTCATGAATGGTTGATTGTTAATCTCTTGTTTCACAAGTGTGACTGTCATAAAAATACCATCACGTATAACAGGTATATATTCACTCTGACTACTGCAATGTATAAGAATGCTAGCATAGATGAGATATATAATTACTTGTGATCAGCACATTTCTGTTACCCATAGTTATCAACACACATGCCATTTCACCCAAACCTGTAATGCACACTAGCTTCTCTGCAGCACACTGATGAGGTCATCCTTTCATAAGTGCATTCTCTTACTGCAGAAGTCAGTCTTCTCCTGTGGTGCTTTCATTTAATACAGTGTTCTCTACATCGTGTAGCTAGATAGGTAGGTGGTTCAAATCTAACCATGATGAACCTGTGTGTGTGGTTTTAGTGTCAGGTAAGTTGTGCTGTGTCCACTTCCACTGATGATAAACATTTAAACTGGGACAGGACTCCCCAATCCCCTTATCCCACTTTTAACACAAACATCTTCTTTGCAACACAATGATGAGGTCATCCTTTCATAAGTGCACTCGCTCACTATAAAAGTTAGACTTGTCCTGTAGCTGCTGCAGTTAACACTGTGCTCTTTAGATAATGTAACTAGATAAGTAAGGGGTTCAAATCCAACAATGATGAACTTGTGTAAAGATGGCTTAAGAGTCAGGTATTTATAGCTTTATCAACAGATGTACTGGAGGTATATTCTTCCACTCAGGAAAAACATTTACACTAGGAGAGGACTTCCCATCCTGTTATCCCACTTTTACCACAAACATCTTCTCTACTAACCTGATCGACTTCTTGAGGCAGTCACAAAAGCTGTAGATGAGGGTAAGGTGGTTCACACAGCCTATCTTGACCTCGCCAAGGCTTTCGACACCATCCCCCATTCTGGAATTATAGCTAAACTCACTAACCTAGGTATAAGTCCCTACATCACAAGATGGGTTGCCATCTGGTTCACTGACAGAACCCACACTGTAAAAGTTGCAGACTCCAAATTTGACCTCAAAGCAGTAACAAGTGAAGTACCACAGGGTTCCATCCTGGGACCTCTCCTGTTTGGTATCTACTTCTCTGAAGTATAGGCTAACACAGAAGGCCTCTGGCTAACGAAGTTCGCAGATGACTGCAAACTAGGAGCCATAGTCAAGTCAGCAAATGATGTGAACATCCTACAGAAGGGCTTCGCTGAGACAGATGCCTGGTGTCAGAGCCATGGCCTCAAGTTCAATGCCAAAAAGTGCAGTGTCATCCCCTTTGGTAAAAACTCTGTACCCATGAACTACCACATAGGCAGCAATCTACTTAACACCGGATGTGTGATGAGAGACCTTGGGACCCAGGTGGACAGTAGTCTCTCCTTTGATAGTCACATCGCCACAGTAGTCAGGAAGTCCTTCTACGTGGCACACCTCATCATAAAAGGGTTCTCATCTAGGAAAAAAGAGGTCATTGTTCCCTCTACTCGACACTCATTAGACCCATTATAGATTACAACGCCCCTTTTGGAATGTACCTCACAAGACATCTGCAGCAGCTGGAAAGGCCACAGAAGTACCTCACAAAGAGGATTACTGGCCTCAAATAAATACCCTACACTGACTGTCTCAAAAAACTCCAGCTTTACTCTGTAGCATATCGCCTACTCCAAGGTGATCTCTGTCTAACAAATAAAGCTATGTCAAACCCAGAGCTGTTGGACATGCTGCACCTAAAGTAATCCCAATCCCTCCGAGCTACAAGCTCTAGGGACCTAAACCTTGTCACCACAATAAACAGGACATGCTGGAGGGATAGATTCCTGTCCCAGAGACTTTCCATACTCTGGAACAGGCTACCCATCTATATCAAGCAAAGTTCTTCATTAGCACTCTTCAAGAAAAATCTTGATGAGTGGATGGGAAATAGGAAATACACCCCGGGGATCACTTCTGTGTCTCTGCTCAACAGTGGCACAGGAAAATAACTTTCTTGGGTGGCGTAAGCCAGGGAACCTTGCTGGCTAGGCTTACGTAAGCCCTTGAGTCGATAGCCTAGTACCTACCTATGAACCTATAACACACTGATGAGGTCAACCTTTCATAAATGACACTCTCACTATCAAAGTCAGACTTTTCCTGTGGCACTTTTAGTTAATATTGTGCTGTCATGATTGTGTAACTAGATAGGTAGTTGGTTTGAATCTAACATTGCTTAAATTGTGTGACTGTGTACTGCAATGTATAGTTGACTCTGTCTCTGCACCCCTTATGTACACTTCCACTTAGGAGCATTTTCTCAGAGGCAGAGGACTACCCTATAGTTTTCTAGTATCTCCAGGCAAATCCCAGTTTTGGAAACAAGATGATTACATCATGCTTCCAAAATTGCACTGTCGTACAGTCATAACACTACTTATCCTGTAGCACTGGCTGGTGATACTGTGCTCTCTAGACTGTGTAATCTAGATAGCTACATGGCTTGAATATGGGAATGAATGACTACGAGTGTGTGTTTCTCCCTCATGTTGGGTAGAAAAAGCTTCCAATGCATATAGGATATGTTACTGTGCAGTGCTATTGTGCTCTTCCACCACATTATTTCCCTTTTAGTAGAAACATCACACTATTAGACAATGGGGATGTCATCCATTCAAATGTGCAGCATCACAGTTGTAAACCAACATCTCAGGTGGCACTTGCAATTCAGGCAATGTTCTGTACCTTGTGATCTTATTTGATAAGTTCAAATCCAGCCATTAGTCCTCACCCTCAGTTGTGTAAGTATAACTGTGATTGTGCCTGCAGGTAACAATGCTGTCACCCAGATATCTTTTGTGTAAATGTATAAGGGGGATTCCTCTTACAAGAAAGTCTTTCTTTGATGCCAAGGATGCCAGTTGATGAAATTTGTCTTTCATAACAAAAGTACTAAGCCTTCTCCTCTGGTGTGAGGCAATGCTTTGTGTTTTGTTTCCTTAGTAACCTATGTGCATGAATCCATGATTATCTATATATTGTGTGTGTTCAAATTCTACCATCACAGTGCTGACCACACTATGCATCATGCGTGTTTGTGTATATCTAGCACCATACTATATTGTGTGACACAGAGACATATCTCTACACTCAACCAAATTACTGGTACACATTATGCCTTGCAGCAATAACATGATATAATGCCTTCAAATACCCAAATATCTCACAATTATAGCAAGACGTCTCCCATGGCACATTCATTCTTCACAATATCATGTAGCTTCTTTGTTCACATACGTAGGTGTCCAAAACCTGCAGTGAGTGACTATAATCATTGTGTGTCAGTATACTGCTATACATGAATGACATCCACCACAGTTATGATGTTTACAATTACAATGGGAATGGCCTTCACCATCCCTTTTACCTCAAACAACTGGTTGCAACACAATCATATGATGTAACGACTTTACACAAGTGGAGTTTCACTATTGTGTTAAGACTTCTACTTTTGTTAGCTTGTCATCTTACATAAATGGCTGTTCAATTCTAGCAAAAGACAACGTTATGTGAGTATACAGATGTAACACAATCACCATTGCATCAAGTTATTATCCATTTTTATGTTGGACAAACAACTTTAAACATATTTAGTGATTTCATGGCAGTGAGACAGTTGTTTGGGAATGTCGTGTGTGAGTGCTCCTGTGGCCATGCAATGAGTAATGACTTGTACAGCACATCTACACAGATAGAATGTGGTTTGATTCTAGGTGTGTTTGTGTGTTCAAAACAATGTGGATGGAAAAAGCTTCCTTGGCCAGCAACTCTGGTATTGGACTGCTCAGACTTAGTATGTGAACATTAAAATAAGTACCTCCTTTTCCTTATTCTGACAAATTAATATTGTACAAACTAACATCAAAACTCCTTTCTTACTTCACGCAGTAATTTCAGTTATTTGTGATAAGGTGTTAAGCGTGTAGAGACTGATATCTCCTGTGGCAGATGTAGTCAATACACAGCTGGGGAGAGTGTGTAGTATGATAGGCAGGGATTTGAATCTGGTAACATCTGTCTGTCGGATAACTGTGTCACACAGGAGTGGCTTAGGCAAACAAAATAAATATTGCACAGTCAAAGGGCTACATTTTAAAAGTGTCATGCTCCAGGTTAGGGGATTTATATCCATTAGAACAGGAAACTATTAGGTTCATAGGTACGTACAAGGCTAGTTGCCCTTGCTGGCCATTTTAAGCCTAAACAGTTTCACTTTTTGTGCTCAAAATAACCTATCCCATTTGGTTATAGACTACTATTACCTATTCCATGGTTGATAATTATATATTACCTCTGATGAGAATAATTGGGATTATACCATAGTTAATTTGAGGAGAACTATGCATGGGATAAACCATTTAGGAGCTGCCTGTGTCCATTAGTAGTAAAAGAGGGCAGTCTTGGGGTAATTTTTTGTTTTCCATCCAAGTCGTGCTTCAGTATCAACATGGCTGAACTTTGTTTTATGTGGATGGAGAGTCTGTTCCAGAGCAGCGGTATCCACTGTGAGATATACCTATCACTCCAAACTGTTCTATTGATGTTGCAGAAAAAGTATAGATCCACAGACTAAGTATTTCTGATCCACTTTGACTTACTGATGTGCAGTAAATCCACCAGTAATGGGTCAAAGTATGCCTTGTATACCAGACACAAGTCACCTCTTAGCAGTCTGTAGGATATCGAGTATAGTGACATGCCTTTCAGTCTGTCCATGTAGGACATGTTATTTAGGCCTTGTATCATTTTAGTAAAGTATCACTGTGGGCATTCCAGTTGTGTCTGGACAGATACATGCCAAAAGGGGGTACTGTATTCAACAATTGGCCTAATGAGGGCTGAGTAAAGGGGAACAATGACAAACACAGATCTAGACACAATCCCTTTGTTCATAATCTGTGCAGTATAGAAGGACTTTCTTAAATGGACACATGTTGGTCAAAAGTTAGGTCATTCTCCACATAAGTTCCCAAGTCCTGAACAACTGGGTCAACTCTTAGGGGTGTATTGTCAGTGTGGTAGTTCCCTGGGGCAGATAACGTCTCAAAGGATACAATAACATATTTTGGCATTTAGTTTCAGTGCATGATTTTGACTCCAGTTACTTATTTGAGACAAACCTTCCTGTAGGATGGTTAAGTCATTTGGGGATTCAATGACTGCTTCTAGCTTGCAGTCATCTGCAAAACTAGTCAGCCAGAACCCTATGGCATTGGCTTTTACTTCAGAAAAGTAGATGGCAAGCAAGAGAGGTCCCCGCACAAAATCCTGGGGGACTCCACTGGTGATTGGTCTCTTAATGGAGGTAACTTTCCCTATTTTGATTATCTGCATCCTATTTGTGAGTCAGTTGGCAATCCACTGGGTGACATATGGTTTATTCTCAGTCTATTTAGCTTTTTCACTATGCATGAGTAGGGAATTGTGTCAAAAGCTTTGGCCAGGTCAAGGTATGCAGTGTGTACTATTTTGCCTTAATTTACTGCTTTGGTGACCTTTTCAAAAAAGTCCACCAGGCTGAGTAAGCATGACTTGCTCTTGTTGAATCCAAACTGAGATGGGTCCAATGATGAGGTTCCCTATCTCCTGATTGATTAGTTCCATGACAGTTCTTTCCATGGCTTTGCATACAAGGCTGGTCAGACATATGGGTCTGTGGATCCCCTTCTAATATTCAAAAGGCCATATTATCGAATTTCATTTTCACAAGACAAAAATTGCGAAAAACAAAATGCCCAAATGACAAAAATCTTCCCAGGGCAATTAAACACTTTTTTATTATTTTTTTGTGTGCTCGAGCTTCCGTGGACCATTTCGTGGACACTAACACTTCTACTGGCTATAATAAGGTGCTGATAAAATATACACCTTTTTAGCAGCATGTATATTCAGTGAACACTGCTGCTTATCTCACTAAAAAGAAGTAATCATGTAAGCTTAGGGTGAAGTTTACATGCTTGTTAATGAATCCCAGGCAAAAGAGTCATACAAAACATTCAATAACACTTTGAAACACCTTGAGATTCAAACCTTGACAGTATGGCAAATGAGTTATACAAAACATTCAATAACACTTTGAAACACCTTGAATTTCAAACCTTGACAGTATGGCAAATGAGTCATACAAAACATTCAATAACACTTTGAAACACCTTGAATTTCAAACCTTGACAGTATTAAAAACAAATCTATAGCTGTGAGCATTATCTGACCACACCATATAGGAACTCCTATGTCACAAATTAAATCTGATAACAAATTAAAGGAAAGGAGAATGAATGTATTAGTTTTCATGGTACTCACAGCAATTGTAAAATCCCATAACATGTGCATTACATCCAATAGCACAATAAATAAGCAACAATAAAAAGTGATGATACAAAAGGTGGAAACAGATAGAGAGATGGAGACAGAGATAGACACAGCCAAATAATGTTTTATTTTTCTGGTCATTTTTAATCATCTTTGTGGCGTGTTACTGTTATGTTTTATCTGATAAGTAATATGTCATGCTATGTACAATCAAATGTTTCTAATAGGGAGCTAACTGGGGTCAAAAAGTAGAAACATGACAAAGACATAAGTAGGATAATGATGGGTTAATAAGATATGTAGAAAAAACTTACACACAAAATACTAATACAAATAAAACATTAACTATGACTTTCACATATTTCTGGATTTGAACCCTTGACACTATTCCAAAAGTATTTTATAAACTGCGAATTATGTCATTACACCATACAGGAAATGCTCCTTCATGACCTTAATTTTACTGGTTTGAAGTGAGAGTCACAAAAGAATTAAGCAAGGGAGAATGTAGGCATCTGGATTTGTCATAGTAATGACAATTTTAATACATGACACAAGGTGTACATTACATCCAGAAGCATAATAAATGATCCAATGCAGATATGTTTTGTTAAAGTGTTATATGTCATGATTTACACGATAGTGTCACGAAGCCAGGAATTTTTGGGCAGCATACTTCCTAACAATATTTGCAACTGGAACATACTATATGGTGTACATTCAACTCTGCAGCCTGTTCAAGGGAAGATAACTGTCTCCTCATACTGCTATTAGTAAATCTGTACATAGCACAGCGGGGCTAACCACAGTAGTGCAAAGGGTACCAGAGTAATGCAGCCAAAGGCAAAAAACTCACAAGATTTTGCCATAAGCTGTGTACTGCCATTTCCCCTATGTTACAGGTGCTGCTTGGCACCAGGTATTATGCAAATGCTGAGAAGGTAGACTAATGACATGGGAGGCAGGAAGCAAGTACATTAGAAGCAGGATAACTGTTGCTCAATACAATAAGTAGGCAACAGCTACACAAAGTAGTCTTAAAAAAGTCAATAACACTCTGACATATGTATGAATTAAAACCCTTGAAATGATGCAAAAATCAGTCTATAGATTTGAGCATCATCTCAGCACACAACAAAGGAGCTCCTAATTCACAGCGTTAAAAATCACTCAGTTGAAGGGATAATGACAATTTATTGAAGCAAGGGAGGATATAGGCATTAGCCTACATCATAGTAATGCCAGTAGTAAATCCCATAAGATGAACATTACTAGATCCGTCAGCCTAATAAATCTGCAACAATAAAAAGTGATGATACATAAGGGGTGGAGAGAGAAATACCAAGAGCTTTGTTTATGGGACATTTAGGACCATCTTTATGGTGTGTTTCTCATTAACAACTGTCATGCTGTGTACAATAAACTACTTCCTATAGGGAACAAGAAGGGATAGGAGATTTAAAACAAGATTAAGACATAAGCAGGATAAAGGAGGTTTAATAAGACTCCCTGTTGGGGATGGAAGTTTTCTGTAAATGCTTTATTGCTCCACTATTCAAATGGTATGCTATATTTCTCCTAGTCCTGATAGTTTCATGAAATGTTCTACTAGAGAGAAATACAGAAGTTTGTAGTTAAACACATGATAGGAATATAAAATGATATGAAATATTTTTTTGACATATCCCTGGAATCAAACTATTGACAGTATGCCAAAACATCAGTTTAAATACATGTGAATTATCTCAACACACCACACAGGAACTCCTAGCTCCTTACATCCAGTAGCCTAACTGTTAGAATAACTGAGTCACAGTACTGCCTTAATCTGTATCCCTCTAGTACAGAGTATTTAAGTATTTCTGTATGAAGGTAACCAGACTAGTGCAGGTGATAGCAAACAATCACCAGTTTTTGTCATAGAACATGAAGTGTCATTCACCATCACTTAACATAGGTGTGCGATGCTAAGCTCTGCGCAAACTCTGAAGAGAAAAAAATGAAGGCTTTTTGACAGGCTATTCCTTGCCGTGTTTGTTTTGTGTGTATGTTTCTATTTTTTGACTAGAATAAACATGTGGAAAAGGGTTGATAGGACAGTGATGAAAATACAGGCAAGCAGATGGGAAGGCACAGGGGAAAGAATACAAGAATTTGCAGGATGGTGGTGCTATCCACTTCTTCACTCCCCTTTCTGTTGGGAACCCTACCATAAATGTAGAATTGTACACAGAATTTTATGACTTTGGAGAGTCACCACACCAGGGATAGGTGACAACAAGAGGGTAATGTTGTACAGACAATTGGATCAAATCAAGTATGTAAAGATGACATAGAGGTGAAGTGGGCAGCTATGTATGGCCATAATGTTTTTTTTTTTACAAATAGAAATATTGCGGAAGGTGCTTAACAATGAGAGGGTCAGGTAGGTAGCATATGTTATGTAGCAGGTGCAGACATATGGACAAATAAGGTTGGGGACACCATGATTGGAAATAGGTAGGGGATATTGGAGGTGCATCCACATTCAGCTTGAGGACAGTGAGAATCTAGTCCTCACCCACAGAACTGTCTTCACAGTCTCCTGTGATGACATAACCATAACATCAAATTCACAGATGATACCACTCTAGTAGGTCTCATAAGGGATGATGACAAGAGGGAATACAGGAACAAAGTCAGCTCTCTGATCAAATGGTGCAAAAACAACTTGGATCTGAATGTCACCAAAACTAAAAAGATCATTGATTTCAGAAAAAGGCCAGCCATTCACTTACCACTTATGACCAATGGTGAAGTGGTAGAGTGAGTTCAATCTACAAAGCTCCTGGGGGTACACATCTCAGAAGACCTCTCTTGGTCCATGAACACAGCCCAGATAATTAAAAAAGCTCACCAATGCCTGCACTTCCTGAGAAGGCTCAAAAGAGGAAAGCTTCCTCTGAATGTTCTATCCACTTTCTATAAAGGAACTACCGAAAGTATTCTCACCTGCAGCTTTACTGCATGCTACAGAAACAGTACTATGGCAGAGAGGAAGAAGCTTCAAAGAGTAGTGATGATTGCGGAGAAGATAACGGGCACAAATTGTCCAACCATGCAAAAAACTTAAGAGGCATAAAAAGGGTATACAAAACACTTAGAGACACATCACATTCAGGATTTGGCTAGTTTGCTAGACTGTAGAACCTCCAGGTTCTTGAACAGCTTCTATCTAACAGTAATAAGGCTCATAAACTCTGACATCAACTTGGACGTCTCCTATCTCCAAACGTGATCTCACTAGTAATATTTTACTGAAAGTGATACTTTATTAAATTCACTATAGTTAATATATTCTTACATACATGCAATATATTTGTCTTAAAAGTGCAATTGCAATAATTCCTTGTGTACAATACTAACAAACTGCATTTTCTTCTCTTTTTCTATGCACAGTATTATTTGTTCATATGTTTAGGTTATATGTATGGGGTAGTTTTATCTGACTAGAAACAGGTTATAAGGAGTATTTTTATGTGTACTAATCATTAGAATAGCTGTGTAAATGTCATGTCTTATTGTTTTTATACTTAAATTGCCTCTGTACTCTGATGACGAGCTGATACTCAAAATTTCGTTTAGGTTGCACTTGTGTTTCCTAAATGACAATACATTTTTATTTGAATCTTTGAATCTGTGTCAGTTTCCTGGGTCAGTGCTGGATTTGGTATTGATTTGGTAATATGATGCAGCAA
Source organism: Protopterus annectens (assembly GCF_019279795.1). NCBI lineage: Eukaryota > Metazoa > Chordata > Ceratodontiformes > Protopteridae > Protopterus > Protopterus annectens. The sequence goes on along the minus strand of NC_056725.1, from coordinate 731,081,371 downwards.
CCCTGCTGATTCAGGCACCAAGGCCCCTCTCTAATATGTCCTCCAAGCCCTGTCAGCTCCTGGCTGGTGACATAATTTCTACCTCCACTACTACTACTACTACCACTGCTCCCAGAGGGTACCAGTGCACTTGCAGACAGGACAGGGCTAACAGACACAAGTGGAACAGGTAGTGCAGCAGTAGTGAAAACACTAGCAGGTTGTGACCCAGAGGTAGTGGTTGTCTGTGCTGCCTGTGGTGGTGCCTCTAAAGTCACCTCTGGAGGTATGGTGGGCCAAACCACAGTGGTAAGTCTAATTCCCTGTGCTGATGGTCATTTTGGATTCAGTAACAATGAAGTCACAAAAAATAAAATAAAATGACAGAGAGAGGGCTAAGGGAGTAAAAGAGATAATAGGATCAATATCATGCCACATTATTGTATTATTTCATTGCATAAACAAACATGACACATAAATATGCTCACCTTTGCCACATCCAGGCATGATCTGAAGACATTAATGTGTCATCAAATAAATCAATCACAATGCTATGATATGACCAACAGAAACATTTATTTGACTATGCTGTATTGGATGTATGCTTTCAAAGTTAATAACTGCAGTTGCAAAAATTGAATTGTTAATGTCATGCAGTATTGCAGTTAATATTCTAGTAATACCGTCCTATAATGAAAATTTGACTTCAGATTCTGAGTATTGAACCCACACAAAATTAAGTTGGTGCAGTCGCTGCCTAATGAAAACACCAAGAGCTGTTGAAGCAGGTATGTATGCTTGATCTAAAAATATAGGCATGTCTTCTCAAGGTGATATGGAGGGATGGACTAAAAATAATTCTCTGCCTTGCATTCAGACCTGGTGTATACTTACCCCATGCCTCTCTGAAGCTAGTTATTCTCTCCTGATGCTTCTCATGGTTTTGTGCCATCTCTTCTGCAGCTGTACAATACAGAAAAGAGAAAAAAAAATGAAAACATAATGAATAACTTTCTTGGATGACTAATAAATGTTGTATCATTGACTGGTGATGAGTCAGTACACTTATGCAACTAGGGGAGTTTGGAGTCTTAAAATTCCTCCTCCCATCAGCTCAGGAGGTCCTGCTTGCACCTTTTCATGTCACTGTAGAGGTGATGACATTGCTTCCCAGTGTGTGAAATGCCAGTTGCACAGGAGACAACCCTGGCCAAGCTATTCCAAGCCTCAGCCTTATATGGAGACCTGGTATAATCTCCCTGCAGCAGATTCTGGCTGTAGAACTTGATGAGGAGTGCAGCAAAAGTCCTGCACTACTCAACACCCCACCTTTGTGGTCTAAATGGGACACCATCCTCACCTTCTCCAGCCATGTCTCAAGAACTCAAGCTAGAACCATCTGTCTGATTTGGCGCTCAATTCAGATCTTGCAGGTAACAGGCAGTTTAAAATATAGAGGATTAATGAGCATACTTAATGAGAAGTTAAGGAGCTCTCCCAGGGTAGAATTAACATTGAAGTAGGTCAATTTCCTTGCAGAAAATATGGGAGAAGTTTGTGATAATACACAAATGCTCGGCTTTACTCGCAGTTGCAGGAGACTGGTTGTATTTAAGAAGAGCAGGCTGAAATGAAGTTGATCCGAGTTTTTGGAGACTCAGATATCCACAGCATAATGATAAAGGATATGGGAGCCCCCTCGCTCCCAATCTGCTGCTCACTCCAGAAATTTTTGTATATTCATGTAGAGGTGTTTACCCAAATATTTGTATGCTCCTATGAGATTAAGCATCATGTTTCCAGTGGAGCTTGTTGGAGGTATAACACAGGGAAGGTAAGTTCTTGGAGCTATATATTTTGGAAATGTAAACAGAACATTATATCTGCAAAAATGCATATAAAAGCACTTTGTACACAAACAGATAGAACATTATAAAGAGCAGGTAGGGTGACTCATGGAGAAACTTTGACCTGGGCCTGTATAGCTGGACCAGACTCTCATTTCTGTTGGGAACCCCACCAAAAAGGGGATGGGCTAAGAATGAATAGGCTCTACTCTTATTCATTTTGCAAGTGGCTAAAGAAGCTAGTAATGTCTTTTGGCTTTTCCCTGATTAGGGGTCACCACAGCGGAACTCTGGTCCGCTAATGATTGGCAGTGGATTTTTACGGTGCCAAGTTGCCAGCCCGATGCCCAACCTTCAAAGAAGGAACACCCATTCATGTACACACCTACATGCATGTCTTTAAACGTCATTTGACCACAGGGAGAACATGCAGACTCCACACAGAAGGCGCTCCAGCAGAGAATCGTACAGGAGAACCCTCTTGCTGTGAGGCGACAACACTAACCGCTGTACCACTGCTGCCTCAAGTGGCTAAGGAAGCTAATACTATAAAATGTAATCAGCCAACTTTGCCAACAATAGAAGAGGATCATTAACTCATGAAACTATAGCAAACAAAGATGGAGTCATGGGGCTGGATGAGAGGGACAGAATTAAACTGGCTTTCAGCATGCATGAGCAATAACATATATGATCACCACATAAGGGTCCTGTATTTTAGTATGAAGGAATTGCATATGTTAGTTCCTTGTAGGATATTAAGCTCTTCCAAGCTTCCAGATTTCTACTATTATTATGGTCATACCTAACTCTACTTGGCAAGATTTGTTTGCTGTGCTTAACTAAGTGATGCTTGCTGATCTATATTTGATGTAAATGTAATATGGATACACATAGGCTTTGAGTAAAGGTTGGTTGAAACAAAAAATATTAAAATGTGTGATCCTAAGCATTTAACAAATTAAAATAATAAATAAATAAATAAATAAATGCAATTCCATCAGTATCTGAGAGATCTGAACATAGAGTCCCAGGAAAGAACTATTTTTTTTTTTATTAAGATCATAATAATTCTGCTTTTGAACTAGCCATATATGTCTTCCATCAATACTTTGTCTTTCATAGCCACCCACCATTCCTACTAAGAAACATTAAAATATGTCATATATATTCTTCATTTCAGGCTTTACTATAAAAATAACAGGAACCAATCCCAATTTTAATCACTTGCAAAGGTGTACCATTATTACCTGATGGTTAGAAAAAAAGTATGATGTACTCTATGGTAAATGTATCAACATGAAAATTCACGGAAAGGAAACAGATGGCCATTTCAATTCACCTCTCTCCTAAATAGGAGTGAAAGCGGGAAGCTGTAGTGACCCTGTCTAAGGTAATACATTCCACCTCCCACCTTAATGTTTTACACACTTTATAATACCCACCCCTTATTCCTAGCAGAAACAAAAGCTCAGTTAGATAAAGTCACCAACTAAAACAATGCCAGCATTAAAAAAGTGGATAGGGTTTCAAGGTGTTAAATAATAATTGTGAATGTAAAGGAGAGGTAGGAAAGCAAACAATGAAGTATCAGGTGTCAGCCAACCAACCATCACAGCAGCCCTCACTGGCATGACAACAGTGTAATCCAAAAAGTTATATTCCCAACCTGAAAGAAAAAAGGTGGCATGACCCAACATATTTCAGTGACAAAATGACCATAATATATTACCTCTCTGCATATATGCATGCATTCAAATGTAAATGGACAATGGGTCTCCTGCAAAAAAAAAATAAACAAATAATGCCCTTCTTATCCACCTACAGCCAATGAAAACATTTTAATAATCTGCTTGTATTCTTTGTGTTACTTGCACTCTGAGATGATAGGAATACCATCACTTGTCAGCTCCTTTCCCCATTTTTCCAACTTTCCTGTTTTTTGGGGTTCCCTTCACATGGTCGACATTTCAGAATGTCTACATTCATATGGCCGAGACCATATGATCAACATTCAAAATGTCGACCATGCAGAAATGGCATCTCTGTACAGTGTGGAATGGAAAGAGTTCCATTTTCTGCACTGTAGTGCAATCTCGGAGTTGGTATATTTAAGTTCTGGGGGGTGCAGGGGGGGCATAGCTGCTAGCAGCATGAAGGTAAGTTTTTTTGTGTTTTTTATTTTTTATTCTATGGTCGACATTTCAAAGTCGATCATATGGTCTCGGCCATATGAATGTCGACATTCTGAAATGTCGACCATATCAAGTAGATTTGTTTTTTGTAATGCTGCAAAACTCTCTGCCGATCCATTTAATGCTCCTGGTATCTAGAGTGAGGTCAGAGGCTGAAGTATCTAGTTTTATACTTTGTAGAGGTTCATATGTGACCTCAACAATGGCAGGTGAGCCGGCTCAGTAGCACACAAGGATAAAGCTCTGACTGTGACTGTTTGGCTACAGTTTATCTAATAGATCAGGTACTGAAAGACCCAGAAGAGGGAGGGTGGGAAAGATCATCCAACATTGGTTCACCCATCCTGGGGGGAAGGAGTGGTGGCTCCCATCACACAGTCTTCACCATGCAAGTCAAGACTTGCACAGCACTAATAGTTACCAGAACTAAGGAGGCAGGATTGGCAAGCCCTCAGAGCTTGTGGGTGGAAGCATTGAAAAAGAAGGTGAGAGTGTTGTATGCACCACATTAATGTGGATGCACACATCAGCCTCCAGGATTGGGGACAGGGCCTTAATAGAGATAAACATCCTCACTGCTGGGATGCCACTAAGGGCACGAACCACCTCCACAGCTGCCTGGATGATGGACCCTCCAGTCATCTCTAACCCCCACTGGATAACCAGTATAGCAGGATGAATGAGTTCAAGACACATGGGGGAGGGACTTAACGGTTAGCAAATTTAAAAGGCAAAAAAAAATGTAGAAAAATATAGTAAGTCTATGAAGAGAGAACTTTTTTTTCCTAGCCACATTGGAAGGCTAAAAAGACTCAGTTTGTGAGTACTATAGAGATAACTATCCCGCATCTTCAGCAGAGACAGTTGTATTTGGGCAATCCAGTAGTGGACCATATGAGACAAGCATCCTGAATGTTTCCATTCTCTCCACAACTGGAGCAAGTTAAAATGTGCAAAGCCATACTCCTTATTTGAAAAAGGTACTTGCAGTTTCATTGAAAAGTTGAACAGAAGAAAATTACTTCACAATATACAATGTTATGAAAAAGAAAAAAAAAATCAGCCACCCCCATTCCTTGTAAGGAAATGTCTCAAAACAGGTTTTACTAAGGCTCCAAATTTATGGACCTCCAATACATTATAAGAAACAGTTGAATGAAGTGCTGAGTGAATGTTTTTCTGTCCAAGAGAGAGGCCACAGAATCTGTATATTTAATGCACCACAGACGTCTATGAATTTGTACTTTAGAAACATTTCAGGACCACTTAATCACCTTAGAAAAGGGTTATTTTCCTGCCAAAATCATAGTAGGAGGGGAATCAACTTCTCAACATGCATTACCATTCACAGGTGTAGAAGCTCCTAGACTCGGATACATCTGTGCAAACTGGTAAAGTATCGCTGAGAATTTCAACCATAATGGTGCTCATCATTACTGACACTGATTTCCCTCAGACATTCCTCAGGGAAGCTGGATAAGACAGCAAATCCATCAATAGGTAAAGCATTGGGATTTAGCTCCATACTGTCTCACAAGCACTGGCCAGTGCCATTGCAGAAAATGGAGAGGAACAAGCTCTAATGGAAAGAGGATAGGTGAAGAATTCCACCCAGTCTTCTGGCCAGACTTCTTCCCATCTGTACGACTACCACATGTCTCCCTTAACATAATCTAAAGGAACTACCCTATGAAAAAAGTAACTAACTTTACAAGGTCCATTTTTGCAGGAATTACATTTTTCCCCTTAGTCAGTATATTGTCCAGAGAGGCATACTAAGCTTTGGTGCAGCTGTTTGATACACGCTTTTTCAGGAGCAGCCATTTGGTGAATCACTAGAAACTTACCTGTCTCTGTTAGAACCCAGGGTCATTGAGGAAATATCTTAGTAAACAGGTCTATCATTCTGCCTGGTGCTTTATTATTTAGCTATAACAGTACATATTTCTTTTCTTGGGGTGGGGGGTTCAAATTAAAACATTTACTCATCAGTTTAATTACTGATGGAAATAATGGAAAACCCATAATAAAATAATTCTCAAACTTGTTTCCAAACACACCTAGGCCAACCAAACACCCCCAAATTGTTGAACTCACAACCTCTACCATTAAGACTCAATAACAAACTGTCCTCTTTCAAAGATCAGCTAAAATGCCATCTCAAGGACTATTGGCTATGCTCTTACTCCTCATCTGGCTAACTCACTTCAATTCTCTCCTTAACCACCACTTTTCCATATCAGTCTTGTCTCCTAAAACATTTGGGCCTTAGCAATAAACAGTGATGTTTTAATTGTAAATAAAATGAATATAGTCAACATATCTTGTAATGCTATATCTCTACTCGTAGACTAACACTAACTTAATATTCTGCCCCCCCAAAGGGTATATTACACTAATGCAACCTGAATAACTTGTTCTAGCTCTCACATTAATATGAGTATATGTACACTTACTCATGTATATCCATGTTTACAGCTGTTCCACTACAAATGCTTGTACATAATTTATTCAATTTCAACATAAAATTATGATTGTAGCAGTGTGAATGTGTTGTACCACTATTTAATTTCTCCAAGTTTTTTGGGTTTCTAATACCATGATGGGAATGGACCCCATTCATAAGTCAAAGTATGATTAAAGTTTGTGAAAGTTCATGAAATTAATATTGTTTCATATCTAACATATCATAACATATCTAAATAAGAATGTATATCCTTTTTTATGACACCCATTGCTCCTACTACTACTGTAACTGTCTGGGTATCCTTCTTCCACACTGCCCTCGTTTCTGCCTGCAAATCCTGGTATTTTATGACTTTGTGTCTCTCTGTACATAAGGTACAGTAGTCACTGGGTATAGCAATTTCAATGATCAGGGCTACTTTTGTCTTCTTTTCATGGACTACTATATCTGGTTTTCTCGCATCTATTTTCTGAACTGTTGGTAATGGGTGATCCCATGTGATATAAACTTCATCATTCTCTATAATGCTTTGTGGCTAATGTTTCCAGTGCTTCTCAGCCACTGCAATATTGTAATCTTTGCACAATCCCCAATGCAGCAGTCTTGCTACATTATTATGCATTTCAGTATACAGGCCATCGGCCATGAGTGCATCACACCTAGCAACAAGATGTACAACTGTTTCTAGTTTTGTTTTACAGAACCTGCATTTGTCAGTTTCTCCCACATGCTCAATGGACTTTGTAAACCAACATGTGTACGTAGCTCACTATCCTTGGTTTAAATTCATTGATCTTTAAACATTCCTGTGTCAGATCTTCATCTACATGAGCTTGTTCCAGCCTGGAGTTCTCTATACTTGTCTTTTCCACAATTTCTTGCCTTCTCATCTGATCCTTCTCTTTATATTCTTTCATTTGTTTTTTGGCACATTCAGTTGCTGCCTGACTTTTGTCTACGTCTGGTTTAGTTTTCATTCCAGCTTGACACCGATATGCTTCTGCTAAACTAAGCAGGGAAGTCATGTTAGACTTGTTCTCTCCATGTTTCAAAACGTTCAGTATGTTTGGATCTGATGAGGTCAGCAGATATGTGTGCAGTTCTATGATTGCAGATCTATACATGTAATCAATTTTGAGGAGGCCCATATCTCCTTCAGAATGAGGAATATATATAATATTGCTATATACTGACTTTTATATATCATTTGATAAGCATGAAACATTTTTCTAGATTTTCTGTCCAAATGATCCAGTACCTTTTGGGGTCAGTTAATCACCCCAATACTGTAAGAACAGGAGGAGCACATTGGTTTATAGCCTGGACTTTGCTCCTTGATGTCAGGCCTGTTTCAGTATTAATTTTAGTTCTTCTTCTTTCGGCTTTTCCCAGTTAGGGGTCGCCACAGTGGAACTCTGGTCCGCTAATGATTGGCAGTCAATTTTTTACGGGTGCCGAGGTGCCAGCTTGACGCCCAACTTTCAATGAAGGCAGTTCAGTATTACTGAGTTTTCTTCACATTTCCTTATGTTTTATTGTTGATTCTTCATCAATTCTCAAATATTGATACACTCGCTCCTGCTCAAGTTCCTTAATATCACATTCCTGTCTCAGATTGATATTTTCTTTGTGTTGCTGTTTTCCTACTTTAAATGTTACTTTTGCACATTTATCAATGACATTCTTATATCAGCTGAGAATGATTGCACCACTTCAGTTGTGCTTAAAGCTCCTTATCTGTTGAACTATACATCGTTGTGACAGTGTGATTGTCCCAGTGTTAATGCATGCTTTTATTTGATATGTTTGTATGTAATGTGAACCAGTTCAATATGCCACTATCAAAAGTGACACTAATGTTTAATTAGCATTGTATCTTTTATTATATTGTATCAGAGGAGCCTTTCTCCCTGAGCCTCTGCCAAAAGGAGATTCTACACCCAAACAGACTTCCCCTGTCAGCAAATGAATAAATAAATAAATAAACAAATGAATGTCTGGTTAGCCAAGCAAGATAAGCCAATGTGACATCCCATTGCCTGTCTACCCTGCAAGTTGAACCTGCCTGTTATATTACTTACCTATTTTCTCGCAATGTCCTAGAGGCATCCATTCCCCTTTTCCTCCTATTCTCTTATCTTAATTTGCATCTTTCGGGATCCAGTATCCACCCCCGCCACCACTATTAACTCAAGGTATGCCTCCCTTTTCCCCACATATTATTGAGATCCTTGCAGTGTCCCAGCTCTCCTTGCAATGTGTATCCTCTTGTCTTTTAAGACACTTAAAAAGTGGATAGTTGCCTACACAGTGGCTGCTGCAATGACCAAGCATATATCCTGGCCATGTGTACACATTCATATTATAGCAATAATAATGTTTGCCTGCATTATTCTGGAGGTTTATCTGGTCTCCATATTCTTTGCTGTCAGGCATACCTGACTCAGTCATGGTGGGCAACCAAATCTATATGGGTTGGACACCTCATAGGTCATTAGGCACTTCAAAGTCATATGACTATTACTGCTATATTTTACCACATTATATATTTAGTAAATGGCTGTGCAACACACTACAAATCATGACACTAATGCTACTGGTAACCTACCAACATGGATATGCAGTAGATGTACAATGTTAGAATTAAGTGCTACTGCTTTTCTTGCACATGTGTAGTAACATATCATGCTATATTTGCCCTGATGGGTGAATGTACATCATGAAATATGTGAATGACTGTGATAGTGTCTGTTGTCAGCATGAACCATCTTATTACTGGTTTATTGCTTGCACATGTGCCTTTTGCTTCTGTTTGTTTGTGTTTGTTTAGTTAGCTTGTTACTACTTCTTAAATGGGTAAGTACACTGGCCCAAGGAACCTTTTCTGGCACCACCTGGGCCTTGTGGCAAAGTACAAGATCAATCAATAAAAAACATAGAATTAACATGAATTAAATACATTGTGCTTCACCAATGAAATGCATAATACAAATTTTATTCAAGTAACAATGATGTAAATATTAGAAATAATTGGTTTTGGCTGTGATACTCTTATTTTCATGAAACGTCTGAAGTGATTGTTGTTAGAGTGGATATATATATATATATATATATATATATATATATATATATATATATATATATATATATATATAAAATTTAAACTGGTAAAGTTGTTGTTGTGTCTTTCAGCTTTTCCTGGTTAGGGGTCGCCACAGCAGAACTCCAGTCCGCTAATGATTGGTAGTTGATTTTTACATACCAAGTTACCAGCCCTGACGCACAACCTTCAATAAAGGTATGCCCATTCACGCAAGTCTCCATGCAGAAGACACTCTAGCTGAGAATCGAACCGGACAGCATCTTACTGTGAGGCGACAACGCTACTGCAGCACCATCACCGCGGGTACATAATTTAAACTGGTAAAGTAAACAAAAAAAATTTAAAACTTCTATAACTTTGGAGAAAAGAACTAAGCTGAACTGGTGTTGAGCGCTTTTGTTCTTTATTAGTGTCAAGAACTTCTTCAGAAAAAAACTGTAATGAGTGAGTACAGTGTGTGGACCACTAAATATAGTACAGCAATCAGTAAAAACAGCCAATAAATTCAGTGATTAAGTGAAATATACAAGGAAATATTTTCAGGAACCCATGGTTAAAGCAATAAAATTGTAGTAAAACTGGTTAGTGCTAACAAACAAAGCATGGCAGAATTTAGCATAAATATGTTACTAGGATCAAAAAGGAAGTGGCTGTTCAGGAGTTACGTGTGGCTACATAGTGCCTTTTAATGTTTAAAGTATTATCCAAACCAGTGATTAAATCAGCACACAGAGAAAACTGCTGTATAGTATTACTGAAGTTCAATAAAAAACTGTAACTGAAGGAACTGGTGGCAACATAAACTGAGAAAACAAAAAAAACTATTGTAATTCCATGTCAAAAGATATCTTTGTGTATTATAATGCGGCTAAAAAATATCTGGCTGGTGAAAAGAAAGTGGAGGCAAAAACAATGTTAGTCCAGAGGTTAAAATAAAATACAATAAAGGAAAGGTATTTATTTGCAGTTTAATCTTATGTGGGGGATAATAGTTTTGATGTAGCAGTCTAAAAGTGTGAGAATTTAAAAGGAACCTTGCTCTGTCTATATTCCTTTCTTAATGTTAAACAGTGGTGTTCTGTATTTGGGCTTAAATGAATAAACATTACCATCATAGTCACATTGCTCACTGCATATGTGTTGCAATTCTTCACCCACACAGCGTAGTTTTATTGAGTTATGTGGTCAATGACACATCTGCCATATTTCCGCATGATGGCATATCTTTTGGTATGCATCTAGACTTCAGTGTCCTGTATGAACTTACAAGGGTGCTAGGTTTATGCCACACAACCATACATAATACTACTGTGTTGCATGTATGTGCACTGTCATCAGCATAATGTGACACTCATGCATGTGTGCTTCCATCCACCTGCAACAACTCTGTCCCATTCCACTTTGCAGAATTTCAACAGCTGCAGCCTTAATATGGTTGCTGTAATACTGTGCATCTCTACTGATGCTTCACTAAGCAGTCTATGTCTCCATTCTTGTCTTCTAGAACAGAACAAGGTGGTAAATAAGTGGCATCAAGGTGATGCCTGCCATACAGAAGAAGGTACACTGTTCCCTAGAACACAGCCTTAGAGGAAAGTACTGACTGTGGCAGGTGGCAGGGTGAAGCATTGTAATGAATACAGTAAGATATAATACAGTAACCTATATGCCTTTATCCAGCGGATTGCCAGGGAAAACCTACAGGCTATCTGGTGACCTGAGGAGCTGGCCCATGCGTTACTGATGAGAGTGGAAGTACTTATTTCCATTGACTGTAAGACCACTGCACAGTTTATGGTGCATTATGACCCATATGAGCTTGTGAAGGCTGCCAGCCTAGCTAGCTAGAATTTTGTAGATAATTTTATGTCATTGTAAATATTAATATAATCCATAGGCTTGTTTTGCAAATGTAAAGAAAACTAAATGTAAGAAAAATGTGTTATATGTTCTGATCTTCAAACATGTAACCACAGTGTACCCTGCTGGAAGAAAGCTGATAAGTGAAGCATTTTCTGACTGTTTGATCTCAAGCTCAGAGACAAGATGTCTGGACTAAGAAATTCTTTCTATTGTCTTAGGACAAGAGTTAATTATTGGGTTTTATATGTAAAGTATCCTTTATTGCTGTGGATTCCTGGCAGATGCAAGATTACAAACACGTTAAATTTTGAGTTCTGTCAGCCTGGGAAACTTCAGCAGAGGTGTCAAAAATGATGTAATGTGAAATGACTCAGCAGTAATGTGTATATAAAATTAAGACTATCTCAGAGAGAAAGATTTGAGCATTTTGGATTTTGTCTGAAGCTGACAACATCTCACCAGCACTTGCTTTGGTCTGCACGTAAGTAGTTATTTAGAACTTAGTATTTCTCTTAGAGTTAGATGGGAATTTAGCCAGATTAGTTTAGCTGTTTTCTATATTTATGTCAGACTGTCCTGCAATATTGTTTTAAAGCATTTTTCTGTGATCTCTGATCCCTTGATTAGCATTGTGTTGAAGTAATAAGTATTGTCTTCTGTTTTGATCATTTATTATTAAATATTTTTAAACCTTTCAACTGTGGCTGTTTTGTGTAGAGATAATTTAAGCTCTTAGAGAGTACTTGCATGTATTTGGTGATACTGTCCAAGCCACTCCAATAGTCTTGCTGCTCAGTCACACTTACTATTTGGATAACAGTAATATTACACAGTGAAATTGGTCACTCTTTGGGAAGGGCCTTATTAGTAGCTGATAAGAGTCATTGGTGGCAGTGATTACTACCTTATAGCTTGGCAGGAGGGGGGGGCATAGCTGGAGAACCTGTGCCATCCTTCCCCAGGAGTGTTTGTGTGTTTGTGTGTTTGTATATAAACCAAATCTCAAAGTGTGGGTGTGTCAGCTACTATTGCATGGACAGGAAGCACTGGTTGGACAGAAAAGGTACTGGAGGTTTTGGCTTGACTACTCAGCTGAGATCTGAACCTTATAGCTGTGCCAAAGGGGAGTCTTATTGGGGATCTGGAGAGAAAAGGGAGAAACCAGCCCCAGACTGACTGTGATCTCTGTGTGCTCTTAAGGGAAATTGTACTTCACTGTGTGTGTACTTGTTATCCCCCCAATGTGCACACCTCTCAGTGGTGCTAGTGGTGAAGATTGAGGGTCCCACATTACTGGGTCAGTGCATGAGCATCACAGAGCTCATGCAGCTTCTTTTGTTCTGTGGTTTGCTGCTAAGTTGGCCAATGCATCTGGAAATGTGCAGCAGCTACCAGAGATTGACCACTTTCTCAGCACAAATGAAATATCACTAAAAGTAGTGAAGGACAGCCCCACTACATCTTATGTTTGAAATGGAGGCTAACAAATGAGATTTGAGCCATAAAACACAATGCCATGCATCTGCAAGAGCTGTTGCATACAGTTTTGTTCTCATAATGAAAATATTTCCTCATTATTTTGCCTTGGTTTGCCTATTTTTGTTATAATGTTTACTGTTCTACTTTGCAATGCATCATTTGAACCATATCTCTCAGCTGTCCAGAGTTCTGCAGAATGTTCATATTTTACCTTCATATTCTTGTTCTGTTCCTCATAATATGTATGGTTTTCTGTCAAATCACCAAGAATTGAAGTCATTAAATAATGCAGTAATTTGAGTTTCAGACTTCATATATTTCAAAAAATGCATACCAACATGAATCCTGTTGTTCTAGCAACTTTCTACATTTATAAGAGCAATATTTGAAATCTGTCCCAATTTTTGGTCCTTTGTACCCCCTTTATTTCAGGTTTTGTCTAGATTTCTTGCTCTAAGAAGTTGAGAAGTATGATTTGAGATTAACATTCTATATCTGTCTACGCATTGTGAATGTTTGTGGATGCACATATGTGGGTTCAGTAGCGTTTGCATTTAGCTGTTCCAACACCTACAATGGCTCTGTGACAATCTGTATGGTATGGAGCTTCCACCCTACTGCATGTCAGTAGTTTACATACTAATGCTATACATCTGCATGATTTTTTGTGTCTTTCGGCTTTTCCCAGTTAGGGGTCGCCACAGCAGAACTCCAGTCCGCTAATGATTGGCAGTAGATTTTTACGTGCCGAGTTGCCAGCTCTGACGCACAACCTTCAACGAAGGTACACCCATTCACGCATGTCTCCACACAGAAGACGCTCTAGCTGCGAATCAAACAGGACAACGTTATACTGTGAGGCGACAACGCTACCGCAGCACCACCACCGCAGTATCGCTATACATCTACATGATCTTCATGAATAATACATCATTATGTTTGTTTCTATGCGGGAGAGTCATACTGTGTCCTGGAAAGATTATCATTTGCTTTTTATAGTTCCTACCCCATTGTGTGACAAGACTTCTGTATGATGCCTCTTCTGCATTGCCTGCACCTTCTATGTCACTGGGATCCTAATGATTCACTGAGGCTCTTTTTGCTATGACTCAAAGAATCAGTTATGAAGTGTCAGCACCTCATCCATCTGACAATATAGATAACTGTGCACATTACAGTGATATATAAAATAAAATACAGCGAATGCATCTGCAGGAATGTATGCCCCCTGCATCCTTACCATGTTTCTCTGCCCTCCTTCCCCCAGTCTTAGAGTTAAAAGGAAACACTAGATGATATTTGTAAAAAGGTTGCCTTGTATGCAAAGCCATATGCTAAGGGTTCCCAGTCCATGGACATTGTGCTGTACACTAGCAAAGTGCTGCACTAGTTGTAGCAAGTCTTCAAGGTTCTGCATGGAAATGTGGTGCTCTGTGGGCTTAATCTGTTTAAAGTAGGCCCTTTTGCATCCCATTGCACTGCCTTGCATGGAGGACTTGCATATTATGGTGATTCATAGTCTATGCACAGCAGTGCGAAAAATGTGTAAGTGAACACAGAGTTAACAGCTATGCTGCAGCAAAGCATTCCTAAGGAAGAATCCACACAGGATGAAGCACAGTAGCTACACTTTGCCAGATTGCTAGTCCAGGTAAGTAGTGTGTGTACGAGTGGATATTTGAATATATACGTGTGTGCACATGAGTATATATTTGAATATGGTTGTGTATGTGTATATGAGTATCTATTAATGTGTGTGTGTGTGTGTGTGTGTGTGTGTGTGTGTGTGTGTGTGTGTGTGTGTGTGTGTGTGTGTGTGTGTGTGTGTGTGAGTAATATACTTGAATATATGGTTGTGTGTATATGTCTGCATGCACATGGGTATATATTCAAACGTATGTTAGCATATATGTGTGTACAAGTATACATTCACATGTATATTTGTGTGGGAGTGTGTCTATACATGAGTGTGACTGAGCAGGTATTGTAACTGAATGTGCATATCTGTTTATTGTGTTTGTATACATGTGTCTGTGTGTGTGTTGGATGACCACTGCCTGACTCTGGTATGAATGAGTAGACTGGGAAAGAAGGATATGCTGGCACTGGTCATGTACAAGTCTCACTGTGTTCATACATGTAAAAATAAATCCAGGTAGTCCAGAACAACAGATGAAAGGTTTATTAATTCAGTACACAAAATCAAAACAGAACAGGCATTCAAGCTGTGGAAAGTCTTTCAAGTACAGAAAGCAAAAGTTTGCTCTGTTTTGACTCTGACTTCTGTTTTAATAAACTTTTGATTTTTGGTTCTGGATGACCTGGATTTGGTTTTTGAGTTCTTTGTGATTTGGTCCAGATTTATCTGAGCTTCCTGAAGGTTTATCTGTGTGTGTGTGTGTGTGTGTGTGTGTGTGTGTGTGTGTGTGTGTGTGTGTGTGTGTGTGTGTGTGTGTGTGTGTGTGTGTGTGTGTCTCTCTTTGTGGCTGTCTGTTTTGGGGGGGGGGTATTTGTGTGTGGTCTCCACTGTCTGACAGAAAAGGCTGAGTAGTGCTGAGTCAGAGACTACTGCGACTGCTTTACTTGACTTCCCTTATCAGAGAGCCGGGGGGTATGTTAATTATTCAGGGTGGGTCTGTGTTTTTGTGTCTGTGTGTGTGTGTCACTGTTTGCTCCTATGTGTATGTGTGCTTTTGTGTGTGAGTAACTCTGATGGATGAGTGTCCACGTATGCTGTACTACATACATATGCTACTTTTTTACCACAGCATGGTAGAATGCTCATTTGAGCAGTTCTTTAACCTGTACAGTTGAGCACTTCCTAGTTGTGCAGATTCAGTATTAAGTAGATGCAGCACTACAAGAATGCTTTTGACTGTGAATCAAATTTTAGCAGTTCCCCTGCTGTGCAACTTTATATTAATTCAACATAAACCACAGCTTAGGTTTTTCTCTTTCACCATACTGATAGACCTTGGGACAAACCCTTCAATGATCCAGATTTCGGCAGAATGTCCAGATTTTTACCTCATATTTTTGGTCTGTTCCTCATAAAACATATGTTTTTATAGCAAACCATTGAGGATTGAAGTCACTATATAATGACAATCATTTGAGTTTCAGACTTCGTATCCTTCATAAAATGCACGCTAATGAAACATCTGTTATTCTATCAACTTTCTAATTTTGCAAGAGGAATATTTAACATCTGCCTCTAATAATGGGCCTTTGTACCCCCATTATTTTTGTCTTTGTCCAGATATCTTGCACTAATATGTTGAGAGGTATGTCTTGGAGTCAGTATGTAATCATATCCAAGCTACCTTTGATAACAGCAAACACTGACAAAAGTCCTAATCAAAAGTCTTCAATTCCACTATTAAATAAATGATTCATAGTACCCTTTACAAAATAAAACCATATGGATCTTCAGGTAACCATATCTAGGGTCCTATACACCATCAAGTCCACATTACATTGACACGTGCTATTTTTATGTTACAGATGTCCCTTTCTTAGAAGTTTTTTACAGCACTACTCTCAAAGTTCCAGAAATGAAATGAAGCAAACACCTGAGTTAATATCTAAAGTATACTTTACAGTTTATTTTTATAGATTACCATTGTTTCGTTACTTTTTATTTATTGTTTTTCTGTTTACTGGAATATCCTACTGAGTTCAATTTTAGAGGAGGGCTAGGGAGAAATATTCCAAAACATAATAAAACTAATGTGGAAGGCGAGTGGTACAATGTACAGTGCAGATTATAGTTGAAACTGCATTAAGCACTTAATATAGTAAACACATAATTGCTACAAGGAACCAAGATTTTGGATTGTTTCTGGTCTTTGGTTAAGGCAGCACAATCTTTTGGATTTCGTAGAGATATTTTGTGGTGACAATACAAAAGAAAATACAGTTGTGTACACTTACCATAAATGCAGATATTTGAGTGTATTCACTGTTGCAGTCATCACATTTGGGTAATCTGCTGGCAGGTTGCCCTCAGTCAGCCTGATTAACAAAGTCTTGGGTCCTGCGTCAGTGGCTGTCCCTTCTTCCATGACGTCAGGTCGTCAGGGGTATAAAACATGCAGCCAACGCCATTTTTATCAGTTTTTCTTTCCCCTGTTGTCAGGTGCCCCTCAAATGGGGAGCAAAAAAAAATATATATATAGATAGATATATATATATATATATATATATATATATATACATACATATATATATATATATATATATATATATATATATACATACATATATATATATATATATATATATATATATATATATATATATATATATATATATATATATATATATATATATACACACACATATGTAAATTAGAACACAAAAAATATATACCTCCAAATAAAAACAAATACAACAAAAAGGCTTGTGAGCATAGTAACAGAAAGAAGAGGTATAAAAAGAGAAAAGTACGGGGCTGGCGGGTGGGTAACTGGGACTGCAACAGTGAATACACTCGAACATCTACATTTATGGTAAGTGTACACAACTGTACTATGTTCTTCGTGTTTCACAGTTGCAGTCATTACAGTTGGGTAGAATCCCAAAGCTATGGTTGGGAGGATGGAATTATACAGCATTAGGAGCAGCTATAAGGCCCTGCAGGACAGCAGTGACAAAGCCGACTCTGGATTTAGAGAAGAGAGGTAAATGATAATGCTTGGTGAACGTATAAACTGAGCTCCAGGTAGCAGCTTCTAGAATGTCTCTGGTAGGAACCCCTCTGAGAAAGGCTGCAGAAGTAGATGCAGCCCTGGTGGAATGGGATCTGATCCCCTTGGGGATAGGTTTAACATGATGCATGCAGCAGAAATGAATACAATGGCTTATCCATTTTGAAATTGTCTGCTTTCCCTCTGCCCCTGCAGCAAATGCCACCAGTAGTTGCTCAGATTTTCTTAGAGATTTTGTCCTGTTCAAGTAGAATCTTAGTTGTCTGTATACATCCAATGAATGCAGAATCTGCTCCCCCTTGTTCTGTGGATATGGGAAAAAAGTTGGCAGATGAATGGTCTGATTAAGAGCCACACTAGATACCAGTTTAGGCATAAAGGAAGGATTGCTCCTGAGCGCTACCCTGTAGAAAATAATAAAAGACTCCACTGCCATGAAAGCCTGTAGTTCTGAGATCCTTCTAGCTGAAGTGACTGCTAAAAGAAAAGCTGTCTTCCAAGACAGAAATTTTATGTCCGCAGTAGCAGCTGGCTCAAAAGGAGACAGGGTGAGTTTTTCCAACACAAAATTGAGGTCCTATGCAGGAGTTGGTGCTCTCCTGGGAGGTCTTAAATTTTTGGCCCCTCTGAGATACTGCTTTAGCAGGGGATGAGAAAAGAGGGGAGACTCTGTGTTGTAATGAGCTGAAATGGCAGAAGCATGGATTTTTATGGAAGAGAAAGATAGGCCCTTGTGAAGCATCTCAGTTAAATATTGCAGAATCTGAGGAATATTGGACATTTCTGTGCTTATTCCTTGTGCCTGATTCCAGGCACAGAATCTTTTCCATTTATCAGCATAATATTTTCTAGTACTAGGCCTTCTAGCCTCCAAAATGACATCCATCGCAGGTTTGCTGAGAGATGTAACTGGTGAGATTAGTTGATTAGCCATGCTGCAAGATTCAGAGTTTGGAGCTGAGTGTGTAGAATTTGAAAGTTCTGCTGAGACAGTAGATAAGGTGTCTGAGGCAGGTACCATGGAGGAAGGTGTGACATATTGCGTAGGAGTGGGTACCAGTGTTGGCGAGGCCAGTCCGGAGCAATCAGAATCATTTTTGTTTATTCCTGTCTGACTTTTAGTAATACCTTGGAGAGCAAAGGCAGAGGGGGAAAAGCATAGACTGATAGGTTTTTCCAGCTGAAGGATAGAGCATTCACTTTCCAAGCTTTTTTGTGATGGATTCTTGTACAGAATTTGTCCAACTGATAGTTTTGGGGTGAGGCAAAAAGATCTATGTCTGGGCTCCCCCATTTGCGTGACAACATGTTGAAGATTTGTGGATCCAGTTTCCATTTGTGTGGGTCAATAAGATTTCTGCTTAGCTCATCTGCCAGAGTATTTTGCTTTCCTGGCAGGAATTGAGCTTGTAGATATATTTGGCAAGTCAAGGCTGTGTTCCACAAGGCTATGGCTAGTCTACAAAGGGGGTAGGAATGGGTACCCCCCTGCTTGTTTATGAACCACATGATTGTGGTGTTGTCCGTCTTTATCAGTAGTTGTCCTGGATGAAGAAAGTCCTTGAAAGTTGTTAGAGCATTCTGTACAGCTAGCATCTCTTTCTGGTTGATATGCAGGTTCATTTGATTTGGGCTCCATTCGGCCTGAATGCATCTCTCTGCCAGATGCGCCCCCCTCCCCACATATACTGATGCATCTGTAGTCAGCGTTTGGGTGGCAGGGGGTGGAATGAATGACAGTCCCTTGTTTTGGTGACAGGCCTCTGCCCACCATAGGAACTCTTGCTGCAGGCAAGGAATGAGGAATCATTGTTTCCAGGCTGTGACAATGTTGACTCCATAAGCTTTTTAGGTACCAGTTTCCTCATATACAGTCTTGCATATGGAATTAGAAAAATGCAGGAAGCCATGAACCCCAAGGGATGCAGAATTTGTCTTGCAGATAACTGGGTTTTTGTGGCCACTTGTTTGAAGTAAGTCATCGATTGCATTTGTTTGTCTGGCATGAGGTAAGCCATCTGGGCAGTTGTATTCAAGCTTGCACACAGGAATGTCATTTTTTGAGAGGGTACCAGTTGTGATTTCTTTTCATTTATGGTGTACCCTAGGCAAGTTAGAAGCCTTTTTACAAATGCCAAATGCTGTAGAAGAGTGTCCTTGTTTTCTGCCTGAATTAAACAATCGTCCAGATAAGGATAAATTTGAATGTTTCTTTGTCTGAAAAATGCAATTACTGGTGCCAGGCACTTTGTGAAGACCCTGGGTGCAGTAGATAAGCCAAAGGGCAGTGCAGAGAACTGGTAATGCAAATAGCCTGCTTTGAAGTGGAGATATCTTCTGCAAGATTCCCTGATTGGGATATGCAGGTAAGCCTCTTTTAAGTCTAGAGTTACCAACCAGGCATCCTTGCCTAGCATAGGAAGTAACTGTTGTAGAGTCAGCATATTGAATTTTGGAATGTCCAGGCATGTATTTAGAATGGATAAGTCCAGAATTGGATGCCATGATTTGTCTTTTCTGGCTATCAGGAAAAGTCATGAATAAAAACCTTGTCCCTTTTCCTTTTCTGGTACTGGTTGAATAGCCTCCATATTCATGAGGGACATAACTTGTTTCTGGGCCTCTGCCCACTTATTTGGAGGTAGATCTGGCCATCCTTTTGGAATTGGCAATGTGTGGAAATGAAATCTGTATCCCTGGGATACTTTATTTAAAACCCACTTGTCCTGGGTAATTAGATGCCAATTTTGTGCATGAAGTGCTACTTTTCCCCCCAAAGGGACTGCCAAAAGATAAGTACTTGGAAATGGCAGAGGAAAATCATTGAAACTGTTTACCATAGGGAGGTGCCTTGATACTTCCAGATTTGGAGGTGGAGGCACCCCATTGTTTTATTCTGTAAGTTCCTGTGACTGAAACCTGGAGCCTTTGGAGTGTCTAGGTTTGACCTGAGTGGCTCTGGTGAGTACTGGAAAGGACCAGTTCTTAGTAGGCCAGTGCCTACTGAACCTGGGTGGCTGCACTTGTAGCAAATATTTTACAGTTTGCATAGATTTAGCTTTGTCTTCCATCTTTTTCAAAATTTCTTCTGCCTTATTACCAAACAGACTGTCCTGTTGTAAAGGAGCATCCAACAATTTTGCTTTAGCATGATCAGGCAGATTTTACTCCTTGAGCAAGCATGCCTTCTTATCACAGATCCAGTTACAGCGGCCCTGCAAGAGGCCTCCAAGGAATCAAAACCACATTGCAAAGTATGCTTTCCAACTTGTTCAGCTGAATGCAATAAATCCTGTAACTCTTTATTTTCCACACAGTCAGAAATCAACATCATTTTCTGTTTAAGTAAGCCCATGACATGCTGCTGATATTTAGGCATATGAAATTGACAGTTTAAAGCCCTGATTGCCAGGGTTGCAGAAGTGTAAACCTTCTTACCCCATCTATCCAGCGCCCTGAAGTCTCTATCAGAAGGGGTAGGATTTTTAGCAGTAGGAAGCCTTAACACCCTTGGGACCCTGAGAAATTGTTTCAGGGTCAGCAGTAGGGTTTTTAAAAAGATATTTGTGGGAGTCAGGAACCCTGTAATATCTGTCTGGCTTACTAGGAGCCAGAGGCAAGGAATCAGGAGCCATGCTGGATTCTGAGAAAACATCATCAACAATTCCTAAAACAGGAGGTAGAGCCAAAGGCCTATGCTGAGGAAGAAGAAGGAAATCCCTAAGCCTCTTTTTGGATTCTGAAAAATCCTGTCTCTCCCAATGAAAATATTCATTTGTTTTTTAGGCAACGGGGCCTGTGCACGTGGCTCATGCATCAGTTTTTTAGACATAGAAGTTGGTTTTGGCCTTGTTTTTGAAGATGGCATTGGTTTAATATACAAATCTTTAGGCCTGAAAACACACTCAGAAGCCGGTGTCTGCTCAGTGGCTCCAGACCCATCTAAGGTAGAGACATCCGCAGGTTCAATAAAAAGTGTCTCATGGCATACCAGACTCCAAATAGGTCTCAGTAGAGGCCGGCGAATCAAAAGTAGAGGGTATCAGGGGCTGCGAAAGCACCTCACTGAGTACCGGCAAACCAGCAACTGGCTTAGGAGAAGCTTCGTCGCCAGTTTTGGACCTCGACGGTCTGCCTCTGTCTTTTTCTTTGCATTTTTTGTGAATTCCGGTAGTTGGATTGCTAACTGACGACATTTCTGGATAGTTAAATCTTCAGCCAAAATATTTAGATGCAAAAATATACCGACGCTTAATAGTGCATTGGTTAAATTTAGCACAAAACCGACAGCAAGGCACGTTGTGATCAGGGCCTAGGCAAGGAATACAATACAAATGAAAATCCTTATGAGGTATTTGCTTACCACAAGTAATACAATTATTAACTTTTACTGACATTGGTAAGGAGCAAGAAAAAGTTTCCCCAATGGGGTACTTAGCTTTAGGTTGAAGACTTTGGTTCTGAAACTCAAAAATGAAAATTTCAGGAGTCAGCCAACCGGCACTTGCGAACTGCTTCTGCTTTGGGCATTGCGCGGCAAGAAAATGGCGTCGGCTGATGAAAATGGCGTCGGCTGCATGTTTTATACCCCTGATGACCTGATGTCATGGAAGAAGGGACAGCAACCAATGCAGAACCAAAGACTTTGTTAATCAGGCCGACTGAGGGCAACCTGCCAGCAGATTACCCAAATGTTATGACTGCAACAGTGAAACACGGAGAACATCAATACTGAAATGGTGAACAAATCAACACTAATTTAAAGTTAATATTCCTTTAAATATTGTATCATTAGGTATCTGTTAAATATACAATTACTTTTGGTGAGTGGGTAAAAAGACCCCTTTCTATATAACAAATATCTAAGTATAAATAAGCTTATTTTCCACCCTAATGATTATGGCTGCATTTTAGGCATTTCACCTACTGTTGATCTAGACCTTAATATAAACCCTAATCCAGGCAATAATCGCTTTAGACCATACCTCTCAACCTTTTACAGCAAAACATCTAGGCAAAGCCTAAAGGAACGGGGAAAAGGCCCACAAATAATAGGGATAGATTTTAAATATTACTCTTATAAACTTAGAAAGGTGCTAGAATAACAGGATATGTGTTAGCATGCATTTTCTGAAGGATGTGAAGTATGAAAGTCAAATATATGTAACCGAGTGACTTCAATTCTCAGTGATTTGCCAGAAAACCACAAATTTTGTGAGGAACAGACCAAAAATATGAGACAAAAATCTGGACATTGTGCAAAAATTTGGACAGCGTTCCCTCTGTGTTTCTTTTCATGCCTAATTCTAGCCTAATAGTAAAAGATACCCTAAGTTGAATGATGTCCTTTATACAAGTAGAGCTATGGTTAGCATAAGGACTAGACTTAGGTTCATAGCTTCATAGGTGTGTACTAGGCTAATGGCCCTGGAGCCTTTACAAGCCTAGCCCATAGAAGTGCCCTGGCATCGTGCCACCTGACGTTAGTTTCCAGTGCCTCTATCAAGCAGAGCCACTGCAGTGATCCCTGGGGTGAACTTTCTATTTCCCATCCACTCATCAAGATTCCTCTTGAAGAGGGCCAGTTTGGTGCTCTGCTTGACATGTATGGGAAGTCTATTCCAGAGCATGGGAAGTCTCTGGGTTATGAACCTGTCCCCCTCCAGCATGTTCTGTTGATTGTGGCAATGAGGTTGAGGTTTCTAGAGCATGTGGTGTGGAGGGATTTGGATTTCTTTAGATGTAGCATTTCTAACAGAGCTGGGTCTGACATGGCTTTGTAAGTCAAGCAGAGATTGCCTCTTAGTAGACAATGTGAGACAGAGAATAGCTGAAGTTTTTGACCCTGTCCATGCAGGACATGTGTTTAAGGTCTGGGATCCTCTTCATGAGATACTTTTGTGGCCTTTCCAGCTGTTGCATGTGTCTAGTGAGGTACATGCCAAATGGGGCATTATACTCGATGATTGGCCTAATGATGGAAGGGTAGAGAGAGATGATGAC
The DNA here is from genome assembly GCF_019279795.1 of Protopterus annectens. Taxonomy (NCBI): domain Eukaryota; kingdom Metazoa; phylum Chordata; order Ceratodontiformes; family Protopteridae; genus Protopterus; species Protopterus annectens. Next base: position 731,057,726 of record NC_056725.1, on the reverse strand, counting down.
CGCTTTCTTCCTGGATGCAAAACCCTTGGTAATGCGATATGCCACATAGAAGCACTTTCTGACCACAGTGGCAATGTGGTGGTCGCAGGATAGGTTGCTGTCAACCTGTGTCCCCAGATCTCTTATAACGCCTTCAGCATTCAGTTGGCTCCCATCAATGTGGTAATTAGTGGGAACCAAGTTTTTCTCAAAGGGGATGATGATGCATTTTTTGGCATTAAGCTTAAGGCCATGGTTTTGACACCAGTCAATGATCTCAATGAGGCCTTTCTGTAGGATGTCTACATCACTTGGGGAGTTAATAATGACTCCCAGCTTGCAGTCATCTGCAAACTTGGTCAGCCAGAGTTCCTCCATGTTGGCTTGGATTTCTGAGAAGTAGAGGCCAAACAGGAGAGGAACCAGGACTGATTCCTGTGGGACTCCACTCATGACTGGTGGGCAGTCTGACTTGGAGTCTGCTACTTTCACTCTGTGGGTTCTATCTGTGAGCCAGTTTACAACCCACTTAGTGATGTAGGGGTTGAAGCCTAGTTTGGTGAGTTTATCAATAATTCCTGAGTGGGGAATGGTATCAAAGACCTTGGCCACATCGAGGTAGGCTATATGAACTGCCTTGCCCTCATCCACAGCTCTGGTGATTGAATCAAAGAAGTCATCCAGGTTGAGCAGGCATGAGCTACCTTTCACAAAACCAAATTGCGTGGTATCTAGAGTTTGAAGATTCCCTATATCCTTGTTAATTAGGTCCATGATGGTGTGATCCATAGCCTTACATATCAGACTCATCAGGCTAATGGAGCAATAATTCCCAGGGTCTGTAGTCACTCCCCCTTTATGGAGAGGGATGACTCTAGCAGTGCACCATACGGTAGGGACAAAGCCTGAGGTGAGACTGTGATTGAACAGGGCACACAGAAGTGGTGCCATTTCACTTTGTAGTTCATGTAGAACACATCCAGGGATATTGCTGGGTCCCATGGAAGCTGTATTCTTGGCCATGGATAATGCATCTTTAACCTGTGCTGCAGTAATGCTGGGTGCCTGGCATTCCTCCGGTATTGTGATTGGGCCTTTGGGGGGGAGAGAGGGGTAAAGTTGGCACTGAATCTGTCAGCCAGTATGTTGGCAATCATAGGTGCCGGAAGCTGTTAAAGACTGCGGGGGGGGGGGGTGACAGGGGCACTTAGTGAACTAAAAAGGGTAATTTTGTAATAACTATTTGCTACCACAACATAGGTTCACTTGGAGGACATTTTAAGCTTAGCCAATTCACTTTTGGTGCTTGAATTAACATTTTCTGATTGGTTTAGCTATCACCATGGTTGATAATTATATATTAGCCCTAGTGAGAATAACTGAGATCATACCATAGATAATTTGAGGGGGAACTTTTAGGAACTGCCTATATCCATTAGTGGCATGAGGGGAAATCCTGGAGTACATTTTCTATTACCCGTCCTTAGATCCAAGTTGCATTTGAATATGGATGGATGAGCTTTGCTTTATTTTTATGGATAGTCTGTTCCGGAACAGTGGTAGCCTCTGTGATATATATCCATCTCTCCACAACATTTAGTTTAGATACCTGGACTAAGTATTTCTGATGCCATTTGACTTGCTGATGTTCAGTAGGTCCGTCTGTATTTTGTCGGAGGATGCTTTGTATGCCAGACATGTCACCTCTAAGCACTCTGCAGGATACTGAGTATAATAATAAATCTTTGAGGTGGTCCATGCAAGACCTATTGTTTATGACGTGTATCCTTTTAGTAAGGTATCTCTCAAGGTATTCCAATTGTTGCGTGGGGCTGGACAGATACATGCCAAACTGGGCATTATACAAAATGACTGACATAATGAGAGCTTTGTAAAAGGGGACAACAACATCTCTAGATCTAATCACAATCAATTTGTTTATAAGGTGTGCAATATAGAAAGGCTTTCTTATGACTCTGGGCACATATTGGTCAAAGGTTACACACAAGTTCCCAAATGCCAAACAATTGGATCAGTTCTCAGTGGGCATTGTCATGATTTTGACACCAGTTATTATTTGGGACAAACCTTCCTGCATGATGGTTAAGTAATTTGCGGATTCAATAACTTCTCCTACCTTGCAGTCATCTCAAACTTAGCTGGCCAAAGCTCTTTGGTATTTCCTTTTACTTTTGAGATGTATATTCCAAACAGAAAAATTCTCAGCACCGAACCCTGGGGGACTCTATTGGTGACTGGTTTCTTCCCCTGTTTTGATCTCCTGCATCCTGTGAGCCAAGCTGGCAATGCAGCTGGTGATGTAAGTGTTTGCTCCTACATCGTTCATGTTTTGTACTACACCTGAGTAGGGGCTTGTGTCAAAAGGCTTGGCCAGGTCAAGGTAACGTGGTGAGAATTGGTTTACCTTCATCCATTGCTTTGGTAACAAGAGTAAAGCTTAAAATTTGCCCATGATTTTGAGCCTTTCATACTTTCCTCTGGAATGTTTTCAAACACATTTTTAGGGCCATGCATACATGTATGCATTCCTTGATTCACCTTCCTGATTGTATTAAATTATATTCCTTGTATAATACAGCACACTTGTTAGACTTAAGTTAGAGCGCATTTTAAATTTATTGTTTAAACATTTTTCCAGTAGGCAATGAAACAAAAATGCATTAACCAATAATGACAAAACTGCCCTATTCAGAACATTTCCATGATAACAGTCTACTTCCACACACAACTGCATTTTAAATTTATTTTGAACATTTTTCCAATAGGCAATGAAGCAAAATGCATGCACCAGTAATGACAAAACTGCCCTATTCAGAACATTTCCATAACAGCCTACTTCTACACATAATATATAAATACAGAATCACAGTAGAGTGTAAGCCATAGGCATGTTGCACAGCTTCTTGAACTTATTTTCAGTTGGGGGGGGGGACAAAAGGCCAAAAACCAGGGACACATTTTAAACATTGCTTGTATAATTTTGGAAAGTTGCCTGCATAAAATGTTGAGTTACTACCATGCATTTCACTGCCAGGTCTTGAGCCCAGAACCCTGTGCACTACAGTCAGAGCAACATACCACTAAGCTAAACCAGCAGTTTTTTGAAAGACAGGACAACAAACTTAAATGGCTATCATATCATTTAGTGAATTCACTTCTCACTTCTCACCACAGCTCTCAACCTCTTAACACAAAAATACAGAACAAAGCCAATACAGCCCCAAAATAGGGACACATTTCAAATACTGATTTATAACCTTAGAAAATTGCTAGAATAAAAGTTTTTTTTTACCACTCCTGAAAACCAGAAGAACAAAACAAAAATGAGAGGTATAAATTCACAAGTGATGGTGGCTAGCGACTTTAGGCTGTTTTTACCTGTACCCAAGGTACATGGTTTGAGCCTGAGTATCTCTAGCCACGACACACACACACAAACACACACACCTTACTCACTCTGAAAAGCTTCTCTGTGGTACATCTCCCAGTAAATCCCAACAGCCAGTCCAGACTCCATCCTCCAAGTAAATAAACAGCAGCTGAATAAAACCATCTGTTCCCGCTCGCAAAAGCATTTGAATCCCGGAAATCTGTGTGCTGCGAGCTCAACTCTGATAGGCTGGTAGCCCTGATGAGCTGATGTCATCGCACACGTGATGATGTCAGCTAAAGCATGAAAATAAGAAGTAATTTGGGACAGTCGGGAGGTATGGATGATCTGCAAAAGTGGGGGGGCTCCCCTCTCCCCTCGCTCTATGGTTCTGGCACCCATGTTGGCAATATCTGTTGGCTCAGTATAGGAGGTACCATTGTGCAGTAACTCAGAACAGACCTGGGTATTGCCAAGGAGATTCTTGCTATAACTATAGAAGGCTTTGTGGTTGTTTTTAGTGTATGCCGCAATTCTGCCTTCATAGCTGGCTTTAGAGGTTTTGATGAGGGATCTCAACTTTTTATTGAGGCTAATAAGGGAGTTTTTCCAGCCTTGGGGCATCACCTTTTTCTGCAACAGTTTCCTCCTTCTGTTGTAGAGTTTATTAATGGCAGGGGACCACCAGATTGGCATCCCTTTTTGGAGGAGACTGTCTTGGTTCTGTTGGGTATGGCTAGTTCCATGCATTTATGTACGTATTCGTACAGTGTATTGGTGTACGATTCAGCAGTCATGCATCTATTTTCCATTGACATGGGTGCCATAAAGTTAGCCACCTCTGATTTTAGGAGCCCAAAGTCAGTTTTTGAGAAGTTTTTCATGGTGGTTACCTTTGCGGGGGAGTGAGTGAGAAGGGATTTCCATGGTGATTAGTTTGTGGTCAAATCTAATCAGGGAGGAATTGACTATTGGTGTAGAGCAATGGTTGCCCATGTTAGTAATAACCAGGTCACGGATGTTGCTTCCTCTAGTGGGGGTAAGAATGAGCTGGTCCAGGGCATTGGAATTGATGAATTCCAGGAAGCGTTGGGCCAGTGTATTGGTGCATGAGTAGTTTTCCCAGTTGATGGAGGGGTAGTTGAAGTCTCCTAGTATGAGAGTGTTGGGTTGGACCCTAATAGTTTCCAGGGTGCTTAGGAATATGGAGTGAGAGTCTTGGGACATGGTTGGGGACCTATAGCTGGCAATGACCTGAATCGCCGTCTTACCCAGTGTTAGTTGTACCTGAAATATCTCAGATGCATTATGCTGGGCTACTAGTCTGGAGGTATACATATCCTTTATGAATATGGAAACACCACCACCTTTGGAGCTTCAGTCCCTGTTCTGGGGCCAAAAGGTGTGGAATGAGTTATAGCCTGGTAGTGCAGAGGTGCTTTCTGCTGCTTTAAATCAGGTCTCCATTACAGCACAAATGTTGATGTTCTCCATTCTAAGGAGTGCTTCAAGCAAATGCATCTTGAGATTTAGACTTCTAGCACTGAGCAGCATGACCCTCAGATTGCATTTATTTATAGCTGTTAACAGGGGTAATTTGGTCTTTGGAACATCGCCTAAAAAGGCACTATAGGGGTGGCAACAGCCTTAGCCAGTATCCGGAAACCCAGAGGTGACAGATGCAGGCCATCTCTGGCAAAGCATCAAGATCTGTCAGTCAGGTTGGGAGGGTGGCCTAATGGTTAAGGTGTTTGTCTTACAAACACAAGGTATGAGGTTTGAGTCTCACAAGGGATAATTGGCTAGGCTTAAAATGGCTCACAAGGGCAGTTAGCTTAGTACTAATCTATGAACCTATGAACCTATGTCATTCCAAGCAGACAGATACTGGATCCCCTTAGAATGACACCAGAAACTTAGCCAATTGTTGAAGTCAATCATTTTCTGCTTGTACTGCAGTATCAGTCTGGGTGATGGTAGGATGGTGCTCACGGCTAGGGTCATACCTGCCTGGGCCACATAATCCGAGAGCTCCTCCATGTCTCTTTTCATGTAGTGTGTCTCGGGTCATTTACACCCACATGGACAGTGACAGAGTCATACCTGTACTTGTTGTGGAGTGACCTGAGTGAGGGTGTTATGTGTCAGATTCTGGCACCTGATTGACAGCTGACTGTTACTGTCTCCTTATTCAGCCTAGTGAGTGGGACATCAGTATGCCTCACTATCAAGTCACCTATGATTAGTGTATTGGGCAAGCTGTTTTGCCTTAGGGGCTTAGGTTGAGGTGCACACTGTGTAGGTGAGCTATATGTCTTATGGTTTGTGCTTTGCTGTGGTGGTTGAGTGAATTTCTGTCTTGGAGGTCTCTGCTGTTTGGGTAGATTTCTATTGAGAGCCTCCACAAAGGTGGGTGTGTGGTTTGTGTTTTTATGTAAGTGCTGTGATGATGGGTGTTCTGGAGAGCTATGTGTTGCATGTAGTGTGGTGCAGGTGTTGGCCTTCTCCTCTTGATCAGCTATTCACGTTTTGGCTTGAGAGTGCATGGCTTCCATTTTGGATATATAAGTGCATCTCTCACAAGTCTGAGTGTTGGGAGGTAAGAGAAGAGGGTTGTCTTTGTACATGAGGCAGTTGCTACACTGCCTCAGAATGCCCAAGTTCACCAGGTTAATAGCATAAAGCACAGGGAACTGACTTTTAGACATGCCAGGAGGGATGGGCATTATTACTAAGTACTGGAGCTGTTTCCATATATATTCCTTTTACAGGAAAAAGGTCACTCAAGGTGTCTGAGTCTGTACAGAGCACTACCAAACACTTGAGGGGAAATTAATATGTAGACCCTGAAAATTTAAGGATGAAGTATTTAGGCAGATATTCTGAAGTTAGGAAGAAATCAAGCAGTACTTACTGACAAATAAAGAATTAACTTGTCAAGAATGGTGAAAAGAGGAGCGTCGCATGAATGGCTACTGCCTGGCTACTACTAATGCTGGTCTCACCACAGCTTCACTCTGTTGGGATACAATACTCCTTTACTTCTTCTCTCACCAGAAGCAAAATGTTAGCACCAATCCCAAGAAGAGAAGCAGGCCATGGCCTGTTTGGTTATCCACAGTCTTGTCCTAGATTATGCAAGGGTCTGCAGGCTTGTAGCCTTTTTTGGTAGATGCCTCAAATAGCAACCAGACCAATCAGGTATGTTAAGCACAGACACTCACTCTCCAACTAGAAAGAGTCAGAAATCAGTGCACTCTGCTCCTACTCTCATCAGGATCAGAATATAAGCACAGATTCCAAGCTGTCACCTATAAAGCAGTTATTAAGCTTTCTGGTGATCAGCAATCTCCAGGAAATAATGTAACTGCACTCCTTCTCTCACCAGGAGAAAACAGAAGCACTAATCTCAAGATGACTACTGAGAGGCAGAATGTGGGCTCTACAGTAACTGGTGGTCTTGCAACAGATGCTTAAAGATAAGATGAAAAAAATGGTTTATCCTAAAGACTGCAGTGTGCACTAGAGGAGTTAGATTTGAAAGTAGGTAACTTAAGTTTTATCTGTCTAAAAAGTTAGGTTTTAGTGGAGAGTCGCTATTTTTAAAACAGCAAGATAGACTGATAGGGGGTGGTCACTTCTGTATTCTGGTACTATGGAATACAGTAGGATGGCCAATAAATTTAAATAGTTGAAGGGGAGTGATTTCACAAAATGATAATTTTGTGCTTACTCATACCAGCCAGTAAAAGCAGAGAGTAAATTAGATATATGGTCAAATTAACATAAGGGGCAGGCAACTAGAAAGACAGTGGTGTTTAAGAACACAACAGTATCCAGGTGGGAGTGTGGGAAAGAATTTCTGTCTGACTCACAAGAGACAGAGCTGTGGTCTCTTTTCAAGTTTTAATATGCAGTTAAAAGCAGAATACAAATAAAACACAGTGTAAAGAAAATAAATCACAGTACAGAAAATAGAAAAAGACAATAATGTAATACAAAATACAACAAATAAAAAGCAAACTAACCTTTCCCTCACAGCAAATTGTACCAGAGTCTGGGTGAGCCTTTCCAATAAAGCTTAATACTTGGTTTCCAGGTGACTTAGTTCAAACGACAACATAGACTATCTCCCTAAATCTAGGCTAATCCTTAGAGGGAAAGTACAGTTGTGTACACTTACCATAAATGTAGATGTCTGAGTGTATTCACTGTTGCAGTCATTACATTTGGATTATCTGCTTGCAGTAACCCTCAGTCGGCCTGATTAACAAAGTCTTGGATCCTGCGTCGGTTGCTGTCCCTTCTTCTATGATGTCAGGTCGTCATGGGTATAAAACATGCAGCCAACACCATTACATTAGTTTTTCTTGCCCCAGATGTCAGGTGCCCCCTAATGGGAAGCAATTAAATCTATAAATACAAGGATATACCTCCAACAGAAAAGCAAATACACCAAAAAGCTTTTTGAGCATAGTAAGTGAGAGTAGAGGTATAGCCAAAAGAAGAAAAAAGGGGGCTGGAGGGAGGGTAACCAGGAATGCAACAGTGAATACACTCGAACATCTACATTTATGGTAAGTGTACACAACTGTACTATGTTCTTCATGTTTCACTGTTGCAGTCATTACATTTGGGTAGATTCCCAAAGCTAAGGTTGGGAGGAGGAATTTAAATAGAATTAGGACCAGCTATAAGGCCCTGCAAGACTGCAGTGGCAAAACCAGCTCTGGATTTAGAGAAAATTGGCAAATGATAATGCTTGGTGAAAGTATGTACAGAACTCCAGGTAGCAGCTTCTAGGATGTCCCTTGTAAGGATGCCCCTGAGATAGGCTGTTGAGGTAGATGCAGCCCTGGTTGAATGGGGTCTGATGCCCTGTGGGATAGGTTTTCCATGGTGCTTATAGCAGAAATGAATGCAGTGGCCTATCCATTTTGAAATGGTTTGCTTTGAAATAGCTTTCCCCTCTGTCCCTGCAGCAAATGCCACCAGCAGTTGTTAAGATTTCCTTTGAGGTTTAGTCCTGTCCAAGTAGAATCTAAGTTGTCTGTGCACATCTAAGGAGTGCAGTATCCATTCCCCTTTGTTCTGTGGGTTTGGAAAAAAGGTAGGCAAATGAATGGACTGATTAAGAGCCACACCGGATACCACCTTGGACATGAAGGAGGGATTGGTTCTGAGGGACACCCTGTCCACATGAAAGATGATGAAAGGCTCCACTGCCATAAGGGCCTGTAATTCAGATACCCTTCTTGCAGAAGTGATTGCTAAAAGAAAAGCTGTTTTCCAGGAAATTAATTTTAAATCTGCAGTAGCAGCTGGCTCAAAAGGAGGAAGAGTGAGTTTCTCCAAGACAAAGTTAAGATCCCAGGCTGGAATTGGAGCTCTCCTGGGTGACCTTAAATTTTTGGTCCCTCTGAGGAACTGCTTGAGCAGTGATTGAGAGAAGAGGGGCAGCTCTGTGCTATAATGAGCTGAAATGGCTGAGGCATGAATTTTGATGGAGGAAATGGACAAGCCCTTATGAAGCATCTCAGTCAAATATTGTAGAACCTGAGGTAAATTGGGCACTGCTGAACTCATCCCTTGAGATTGGTTCCAGGCACATAATCTTTTCCATTTTGCAGCATAAGATTTTCTAGTACTAGGCCTCCTTGCCTCTAAAATGATATCCATCACTGATTTACTGAGGGATAGTAAAGGTGAGATTAGGTAATTAGCCAGGCTGCTAGGTTCAGGGTTTGCAGCCGAGGGTGCAGAAACTGGTTCTCTTGTTGAGACAACAGGGAAGGAATCTGAGGCAGGTGCCATGGGGCCAAGCGTGACACACTGCGCAAGAGGGGGTACCAGTGTTGGCGTGGCCAGTCTGGTATAATTAAAATCATCCTTGGCTTGTCCTGTTTGATCTTTAGTAGTACCTTGGACAGCAGAGGCAGAGGAGGAAAGGCATAAACTGATAGGTTTTTCCAGCTGAAGGACAGAACATCTACTTTCCAAGCTAGTTTGTGGGGAATCCTTGTGCAAAATTTGTCCAATTGATGGTTTTGGAGGGAGGCAAACTAATCTGGGCTCCCCCATTTGCTTGTCAACATGTTGAAAATCCTTGTTTCCAGTTTCCACTCGTGTGGGTCCATAAGGTTTCTGCTTAGTCCATCTGCCAGCGTGATTAGTTTTCCTGGTAGGAATTGAGTTTGTAGATTCACTTGGTAGCTCAAGGCTGTGTTCCACAATGCCATGGCTAGTCTGCAGACGGGGTAACAGTGCATACCCCCCTGCATGTTTATGTACCACATGACAGTGGTGTTGTCTGTCTTTACCATCAGTTGTCCTTGAAGAATGTGATCCTTGAAGGCTGTCAGAGTGTTCTGTACAGCTAGCATTTCCTTTTGATTTATGTCAGGTGCATTTGACTTGGGTTCCATTTGCCCTGAATGCACTTCCCTGCCAGGTGAGCCCCCCCATTCATAGTCTGATGCATCTGTTGTTAAGGTTTGGGCAGCAGGGGGTAGTGTGAATGGTAGTCCCCTGTTTTGGTGGCAGGCCTCTGCCCACCAAAGGAACTCTAGGAGTAGGCAAGTTAAGATAGGAATCATTGCTTCTAGATCCTGTGAATGTTGACACCATAGGCTTTTGAGATACCATTGCAGTTTCCTCATATACAGCCTTGTATATGGAATTAGAAGAATGCAGGAGGCCATGAAACCCAAGGCTTGCAGTATTTGCCTTGCAGATAACTGGGTTTTTGTGGCCACTTGTTTGAAGTAGGTTGTCAAATGAATCCGTTTCTCCGGCGTGAGGAAAGCCATCTGGGAAGTTGTATTTAAGCTTGCTCCCAGGAAAATAATTTGTTGACAGGGTACCAGGTGTGATTTCTTTTCATTTATGGTCTACCCCAGACAAGTCAGTACCCTTTGAATAAAGGCCAGATGATTCAAAAGTATGTCCTGGCTTTCTGCCTGAATTAGACAATCGTCCAGGTATGGGTATATTTGAATATTTCTTTGCCTTCAAAATGCAATGACTGGAGCTAGGCACTTTGTGAATACCCTGGGCACAGTAGATAAGCCAAAGGGCAGTGCAAAGAATTGATAGTGCATGTAGCCTGCTTTGAAGCATGGGTATCTTCTGCAAGACTCCCTGATAGGGATGTGCAAGTATGCTTCTTTTAAGTCTAGTGTTGCCAACCATGCATCTTTGCCTAGCATAGGAAGCAGCTGGTGAAGAGTCAGCATTTTGAATTTTGGAATCACCAGGAAAGGTGTTGAGAGTAGAAAGGTCCAGGATAGAATGCCATGTATTGCCTTTTCTGAGTACCAAGAAAAGTCTCAAATAGAAACCTTGTCCCTTTTCCTCTTCTGGTACCAACTGAATAGCCCCCATGCTTAAGAGAGAGAGTACTTGATTTTGGGCTTCTGCCCACTGATTTGGGGGTAGATCTGGCCACCCGCTTGGTGTTGGTAACATGTGGAAGTGAAATCTGTATCCTTGGGACACTATATTTAAAACCCATTTGTCCTGGGTAATGAGTTCACAGTTTTTGGTCCGCAGACCAATCTTTCCGCCTAAAGGAACATTCAGTTGGGAAGTGCTTGGAAGTTTTAAAAGCAAGTCATTGAGACAGTTTTCCATAGGGTGGAGTCTTACTACTCCCAGATTTGGGTGCGGAAAACCCCCACTGCTTAGTCTTGTGTGTCCCCTGGGATTGAAACCTGAGGTTTCTGCTGTGTTTGGGTTTAGCTTGAGAAGACCTGGAAGGGGCTGGAAAGGACCAATTCTTAGAGGCGAGTGCCTACTAAATCTAGGAGGCTGAACTTGTAAGAAATATTTAACAGTTTGCATAGATTTAGCTTTATCTTCCATCTTTTTAAAAACTTCCTCAGCCTTGTTGCCAAACAGGTGGACCTGAATTAAGGGGGCATCCAACAGTTTAGCTTTAACATGATCAGGCAAAGATTGCTCCTTAAGCCAAGCATGCCTTCTGAGCACATATCTAGTAACAGCAGCCCTGCAAGAGGCCTCTAATGAATCAAATCCACATTGCAAAGTATGTTTTCCAGCCTGTTCAGCAGAATGCATTAAATCCTGTAATTCTTTATTTTTAGTACAGTCAGGAATCAACATAATTTTCTGTTTAAGCAATCCAATAACATGTTGTTGATACTTTAACATATGAAACTGGCAGTTTAAAGCCCTAATGGCCAAGGTGGCAGAAGTGTGAACCTTCTTACCCCATCTGTCCAGTGCCCTGGAGTTTCTATCAGAAGGGGCAGGAGTTTTAGCAGTAGAAGCCTTAATGCCCTTGGGTCCCTGTGAAATAGTCTCTGGATCCGCAATAGGATTTTTAAAAAAGGAACTTGTGTGAATCAGAAACCCTGCAATATCTGTCAGATTTTCTGGGAGCAGGAGGCAAAGAATCAGGGGCCAAACTAGATTCCGAAAAGGCATCATCAACAATACAGGAGGAATAGCTAAAGGCCTATGCTGAGGCAGGAGTAAGAAATCCCTAAGCCTCTTTTTTGAATCAGAAAAATCCTGGCCTTCCCAGTGGAAATGCTCCCTTAGAGCATGTAAGGTTTCACCAAAAGTAAAGTCCTCTGGAGGGGAAGCAGAGGGAATAGAGTCCTTTGCATCAGAATCCTCATAAGTAGATAAGGGCAAATCCAGATCATCAGAAAAATCAGAATTCTGGTCAGAAGATTCATAAACAATTTCTGTCCTAGGTCTTTTAGAAGGGGGAGGTTGGCTTCCCCTGATTATAATTATAAGATCTTCAGCCATTTTTATCATTTGTTTTTTAGGCATAGAGGCCTGAGCATGCGGCCTGGGCGTCGGTTTCTTAGGCATGGTTCGACATTTAGGCTTAAATGAAGAAGAAGGCTTCGATTTAATATGCAAGTCCATAGGCCTGAATACACCCTCAGAAGCCGGTGCCTGCACAGCGGCTCTGGACCCATCCAAGGAAGAGACATCCGCAGGTTCCACAGCTGAAGCATCTTGTGGCATACCGGACTCCGAATGGGTCTCAGTAGAGGCCTGCGAATCAAAAATAGCGGGTATCAGGGGCTGCAAAAGTGCCTCACTGAGTATTGGCGACTAGCTTAGGAGAAGCGTCGTCGGCAGTTTTGGACCTCGGCGGCCTGTCTCTGTCTTAATCTTTGCGATTTTTTTGGATTCCCGGTAGTCGGATGGCTAACCGATGACATTTCTGGATAATTCAACCGAGAACCAAAATATTTAGAGGTGAAAATATACTGACGACGGATAGTGCACTGATTAAATAAAGCACAAAACTGATAGCAAGTTACGTCGTGGTCAGGGCCTAGGCAAGGAATACAGTACGAATGAAAATCTTTGTGAGGTATTTGCTTTCCACAAGTAATGCAATTATTAACTTTTACTGACATTGGTAAGGAGTATGAAAAAGTTTCCCCAACAGGGTACTTAGCTTTAATTGAAGACTGGTTCTGAAACTTGAAAATGAAAATTTCAGGAGTCGGCCAACCGGCACTTGCGAACTGCTTCTGCTTTGGGCACTGCACGACAAGAAAGACGAATGTAATGGCATCGGCTGCATGTTTTATACCCCTGACGACCTGACGTCATGGAAGAAGGGACAGCAATCGACGCAGGACCCAAGACTTTGTTAATCAGGCCGACTGAGGGCTACTGCAAGCAGATAACCCAAATGTAATGACTGCAACAGTGAAACGCGAAGAACATCATTACCTTGTCCGGACTGTCAACACTCTAAATGTCAAAATATCAGACTTAGTGTTATACTAAGAGGTGGAGGTTAAAGCTGATTTGGGCCATAATCTTCAGTCATAAGCATTAATGTTAGGATTAAGGTAACATCTCTGGCTCAGGTTAGGTTTTGGTTAGAGTGGATTTGAACTACTGTGCACAACACTAAGGACATGCATATGAAGAAGTGATGAAGTACTTCTCTGCATTCGCTGTTTGCGGTCATGGACATTTTGGTGGTGGAAGTTATTGTTTTATAGTGGGTGTGAAAAATTCAAGGTTAAAAATGCTTCTTTATTTTTAAACTTCCACTCACTTAAACCACAGATGCTCTGGTTTAATATGAGCATTTCAATTTATAAAACTCCAATGAATGTTTGAAAAACATGTTGCATTCCAACTCAGACTGCAATCTTATTTTTTACTGTTATATTCCCATTACAGTCACATTTGTTACTGTTCACATGATAGCTGATAATGCAGTAAAGAGCAAAGTATCCAACATCTCAATAGTGCTTTCTGTTCTAAACAGACTTTCACACAAAATATATTTTAATGTCTAACTAATCTTTTCATGGTTGCTACTTTGACTGATTGGCTCTTGATAAGTGAAAACAGACAGTGACTATTTTATATTTTTCTTTGTACTCTTCCTAGTTAAGTATATGCAAACTCTGTATATGTAGGATAGGTTGCATAAAGCTAGGTCACTATCGGGTAACTGTGTGTGTAAAAGCAGGGTCTTCTAAGCATTGTCCAAGACATGCAGTCTCATCATTTGTAGGTCTAGTTCAAGACAGAAACTATGGGAATGTTATGTTGGATGACCACTGACTATGTGCAGCTATCACTATGAAACTGTAGTGAGGAGAATAAGCAGAGCAAATGTTATTGTTTTATTGTTATTAATAAAAATGTTGCTATCATTAAAAGCTATGCCCTGCAATTGAAAAGATTTCATATATAAATAACCTCCTGCCGTCCACTATATATATATATATATATATATATATATATATATATATATATATATATATATATATATTTATAGAGCTAGCATGATTTCTTTACTTAAACATTTTTGATATTTCTAGGTGTTTTGGTAGTTCTGATCTTTTAACCTGACTAAATCACCACAATTTTTTTCTTATTTGTCAGTGTCTTATTTTACTTTCTTTTTGAAGAAACTTTGGTTATGGCAGTAAAATTTAAAAGATTAATGTAAATAAATAAAAAAGTCTTAGCTGCATGTCCTAAAACTATTACTAACAATATCAGTAGGATACATGTTCTTTTTTTAATATATCTACCAGGAAAGAAGTCTGTAAACTTGATTGATACTGGTATAGTGGTTAACACCTCCTCATATGACTTTTTTAAATACATTTGTTAATCAGGTAAGCCGAATGGACAGAAGAGTTCCTTTTCAGGGGCAACTGGAGAACATGGTTTTCTCAACTGACTTGCTCAGATTCACACACTGGGAAAATGGAGGCAGAAGGAATCAAAATCTGTACCTGACTAAAGGAGACAGCTTGTTAATACCTCAGAACCTTAATCCTCTGAGCTAATTGTTGGATGGTCTGTAGCACGTATTTTGGTCTTTTTTAGTTTCATTTCCATAAACCTTTCTCCAGGCAACAAGTCTTGCTTTACTTATGTATTTTGTAAATACAGAGTCTGAGAAAACCTCACCCAAACTTTTTTTAAACACTTTTATTAAATTATCACTTAAGCAATAGGTAACATACATTAACAGAAAACTAACCATTTTAACATTTTTCCATTTAAATATAATAATCATCACATATATTTTCTATGAAACTATCAGTCCAAAATTACAAAAAAAATTGCTGAAGTCCTGCCTTCCCTTAAACCTCACTCCTCCTCCTCCTGAACGTTATTATGCATGCATTTTTCCCAAATTTTCCATTTACTTCTGTGTAATTTGCTCCTTCCCTTTTCCAATGATCCATCTTCCAGTTCTTTTATTTCTTTTATAATTTTTCAATAATTCAAATACAGTTGGTGTAGACTTTGAATTCCATTTTCTAGTAATTGCTCTTTTTGGCGGCCAACAGAATTAAACTTAACAAGTCCTTACTATGTCTAGGCAATTCAGATACTGTATCCCAGCTGAAAAGAATAATTTTCTTAATTACTGCCATTTGCTCATCCAATATTTCTGATAGGGTATACTGCAGGGAATATTTTAAATCTGCCGACTCATTATACTTTCAGAACATATATTCCCAGTTACCTCTTTCTTCTCCATCACACCTAAAACATTTGCTATCTACCTGAGGAAAATTTCGTTGAAGTCCGCTGGGGTATAAAATACCTATGCAAACACTTCAAAGCAAAAATCGTAAACCTTTTGGACTTGGATGCGTACTTGGGAGTCATACATATGCCTTCCCATTGTTTTCTTGTAAATCGCTTTTCCAGTCTCTCTTTTCAATCTTTTCTAACCTTCTTGGATTGATTCTTACAGTTATCATGCTATATTTTATATGCCCTACTAATTATCCATTTTAATAGCTGTTTATGTGCTAGATTCAGCTAAAACATTACCAGAGCAGGTCTTTCATGTAAAAATTCACCCATCTCTTTCTTTTTGCCTGTACTTGGAAATCAAGCCCTGGTAGGAAAGGTAGTCTCTAGCCTGCAATCCATATGCCTTCTTGGCCTTATCCCACTTTATTACCTTCCCTGCTTAGGTTATTTGCTCCCAATATATTGGTTCCTTTGCCAGGCTTCTCCAGTAAATTCCAGCCTCACTTGCCTGTTTTCTTTCCCCCTACTTGCAGTCACCCTATTGACAAAATCTCCTTTCTCCATTCTCATAATGGCTTAGT
Organism: Protopterus annectens; assembly: GCF_019279795.1. Taxonomy (NCBI): domain Eukaryota; kingdom Metazoa; phylum Chordata; order Ceratodontiformes; family Protopteridae; genus Protopterus; species Protopterus annectens. The sequence goes on along the minus strand of NC_056725.1, from coordinate 731,041,751 downwards.
TCTTAGAATAATCTGAAAGTTTATGACTACAATATTCCGCATGGTTGTTATTATTCTCCTTATGGATATGCAGCCAAAATCCTACTCTCTCTCTCTCTCTCTCTATTTCTTGAACTCCCCCCCCCTTGCTTCATTATCATCCCTTTCCACTTTGAATTATACCTTTCTGCTTCTGTATGTATATGTGCATTAACTGTGCAGCTCCAAAATATCCATTCAAATCAGGTAACCCTAAACCTCCTTGTTCTGTTGGAAGGGTCAGCTTATCCCACTTGACTTTTGCTGTCTTTCCTAACCACCCATACTTGGCTTGAAGCTCAGTATGTGGCTGTCATGCTGTAGTGGTCACTCACATGGCATGTACCTGTAAGGAAGAATGCTGCTCTTAATGGGTTCTGAGGGCTGTTGCTGCTGCTTGGAACTAATGTCTGTGCAGCAGAAAATACAGAGATACAGTTGCAAGATAGAGGGGCAGAGCAAGCATTGGTAACATTTTCAGAGACAAATAAAGTCATCATTTAGGGAACAATAAAACTCTGTATACAGCAAGTGGTACTTATTCATCCTGACTATCTCTGTTGTTCCCAGTATTTTTAAGTATCTAGGTATAAGCTTTTTTGCTTCTATAGTCTTCATACTAACTTCCAGAAAAGGCACAATATGACTGTTTAATCAAATGGGTCACAATGTATTCATTCATATTCATTTTCCAGTATGCACTTCATCATGTTCAAGAGGTTAATGGGCAGTCCACCTGAAGATGACTATAGTCTGTAAAGTCCCAGTTGACTGGTATATCATTACATCAAAAATTACAAATTTCCCACAAGGTTGTGCCAGCTCTGAGGTGCTATGTTATGTAATGGCAAGCAGGGGGCACAACCGCTAAGTCATTTTTTTATTAAATGAAATTCGGTGGAACAGGCCATTACTGGATCTCAAATTGACATATCATAACTAAGTCAGAACCTGTTCTAAAAAGTAATGGTTGTAAGGCAGTGAATCAATCATAGACAGGATGCCAGTTCATCACAAGACATATGCCTGCAGCCTCACAAACACACAACTATGACACTTATGGGCAGTTTTAAAACTTATCAATTGACCTATCAGCATGCCAATGACGATGACAAGAAACCAGAGTCCGTGGAAAAAACGGACTTTGTGCACAATCCTCACAAAAGGCTCTCCTGTTGGGAACCACAGCAATAAATCAATTTGTGAGAGAAAGCCATGCTAATTTATATTATTCATTGTGTGGACTGTTTTGTGTTATATATCATTTTCATTGTGTGCAGTGCCTCAGTTGTCAGAATGTAACCCACTCAGTGGCTTTTGAAGAAGCTGTCATCAGTGAGAAACCATTTCCAGCTTCAACACTGCAATAACACCAATAATTTTGCAATGGTTACCAGACACTATTCTTCGGCTAAAAAGTGCAAGCAATGTAACCTTTTACACTGGGAGATTAGTAATTCACAGGACTGAACTACAAACAGGTGCACAATCTCTGTATAAGAAGCATGAAAACATGGAATAATTATTAACTGCTTAGGTCTTGATATTCTTCCATTCTCATTAATAAAGTGCTACTAAGCAAATATATATAGAAAAATAATGCAACTATTTTGCAGAGATCTAAGAAGGGTGGGGGTGTATATAGCTGCTGCCATAGACACAAGATTGCCTAGGGCATAAAAATCTTTTGTTGGGAGTCAGAAAGGCTTACCAAGATGCAGGAGCCTTCAAACAATTGGTTTCCTCATCATATTAAGCCTGAGCAATTCAGAGGCCACTTCCTCATCACTGTTTTCCACTGGCACTGGCTGTAAAGCAAATAGCAATCTCAGTAGTGAAGCCACATGCAAATGTAGCAATCCAGGTGCCAGCTAATGGAAATTAGCTATGTGCTCTCCCCTAGAAGTGGCACTGACAGCGGATTAATGCTCTCAATTGCTCTACTGAGATCATTTTTACACTAGGGGAAAAGTGCATGCCATCTCTTGATTGCAGTCAGTCATTTACCCCTATTGGCTTATACTGCAGAACTGTGTGTGTGTGTGTGTGTGTGTGTGTGTGTGTGTGTGTGTGTGTGTGTGTGTGTGTGTGTGTGTGTGTGTGTTTGCATGTGTGTGGTCTTCCTGTGACAGAAACACATGGGAAGCTGACTGTGTGTTTTATGTGTGTGTGTGTTGGCTGGTGCCTATGCTACCATGAAGCATGTGTTGGTAGGGAGAACACTAGTGTGGCCAGGTCGGTTCAGAGACATGGTAATTATCCTGCAATGAGGTTTTTCTCTATGCAGCTTCACCTTTTCTCTAAATCAGAGATTCTCACTGTCACATTAGTAGACCAACCCACATTAGCTAATTAGTACTGGCAGCAAGAATCTCCCAGAATCTTTAGGTTTGTTTTTAATGTTAACACTATTTATTTATTTATTTATCACCTTTTCCCCACTTTTCATGAACACTTGTGAGGATAGAGATCATATTCTGATACTACCCTAGGCTGTAGCCTAGAGAGACAGATTTGGTAGACAGAGGAGTTCCTAGATTACAAGTTAGGACAGTGTGAGTGGGAAGCTCTGTTCTCATATACCGGGCTATGCAAATATTTATTTATTTATTTGACATTTGTTAACTAGGTTAGTCCATCTGAGCCAATGGCCTGTTTTCAGTGGAGGCCCTAGGAGAAAAGCTCCAGCAATACAAATATAAAAAGATAACATAGTAGGCAATATACAAAAACCAAGAAAAATAGTGCAGCAATACAACATAAGCAAAAATTACATATGCAGTAATCAGGTGAAACAAATAACTGAATAAAAATAAAACAAAATGAAGTAAATACAACTAGTAGATTTAAGTATTTACAGTAATGACATATATCACCCAATTAGCATAATGTAGTATTGTGTAGTGAGAAGATTAGTCATTGAATTATTAGATGTAGACCGGTAGTGCAAAGAAAAAGAAAGGAAAATGTAGATTATGGAGGATTTAGACAAGGACAGGCTTTTGAGTTCAGAAAGTAGTGCTTGACTTCAGTTTTAAAGCAGCTGGAACTAGTGATACTACGAATGTGTGGTGGTAGCCTATTTCACGCAAGGGACACAGAGTGTTTATAGAGGAGTTTGGCATAAGTTTTGTTGGGTTTATAGATGTCTAGAAGGTGCTGGCCAGAACTACGAAGAGACAAGGTTGGGGTGCAAGGAGATTCTTAGGGGGAGAGTAATGGGCAGGCTAGCGGTTTGTTGAGTAGTGAGTGTGTTAGTTGCAGCTGGGCAAGTAGTAAGAGCTGGGGTAATTCTAGCCATTGAAGCTTGTTTTTTTACTGCAAAAGCACAGCTGCAGTGGTCACACAGTTAATTGCTGAATAAATTCCACCATTCTGTTCTATTTATTTATTTAAAATTTGTTTACTGGGAAGGTCCAACTTGGAACAAGACAATTTTCAACAGAGGCCCGGGAAGAAACGCTCCAGACTCATGTCTTACGTGTTTTACATGTAAAGCTAGTTCCATGCCTGCTTCAGTAATATATGTACACTCAATCCCTAACAGACTCAGATATGTTCCCTAGAACACACACTTTACTTTTGTTTGCCACTGCTATAGTTCTTCATCTGAACACGTTTTCTCTCTCTCTCTTTTTTTTTTTTTATTTACAATGATGCTGTTCTGAATAAGTACACAATGCTGATGCAAAAGTTCCACTGATCCAATTTAGATCATATCACTCTTATCTTTAATTGTTCTTTTAATGATGGGTTTTGAAAAGTAAACCCAGATTCAGTTTGATATGGAGGATTAAGGATATCAAATGCTAATCAGATGTATTGTCAGTTTCTGTGTTTGATTCTGTCAGTATCCATATTTGTAATGTGTAAGTGAGCAAATCCATTAACTAGACATGACTAACATGTTGCCAATGAACAGAGAGCGACACTTGTAGGTTTACATCCAACCCATAAAAGCTATTAAGAACCAACAGGAAGAAAGCAGCAATAAGTCAGTTTTCCATGCTCAAAACTGAAGACATATAAAGCAGTTATATGCACACAGTATGATTTTCATTTATTGCACAGTAATACAAACGAATGCAGACATTCTTCACTAAAAACACATGATATATATATAAATTAGTGTGTATAAATGACAACATGTAATAAAAGGAGGAAATAGCTTTATCTGCAGAAGCATAAGCTGTGAGATAAGAATTGTGTTAATATGCAAAGTACATATTCGTAAGATATCAGCAAAATGACCAAGGAGGCAAGCCTTGTAGCAAAGCAAAGGGCTACAAAGACTAGAAATATTGCTATAGTGCTAGCTATTGATGGTGGAAAAACATTATAACTCACTATTAAATTGTACTGCGCATATAGAAACACAATTTCAGAATATGTACAACTCAGAATAGTCCAAGGATATTAAGCCAGTTTTGATTGGTTAAGGTATATTCCTACCCCATCATAAGATCAGCAAATTAAAAATATAAAGCTTTGGTTTTAACAGATATTAAGAAGAGAAAATATGACCTAAAAAAGAGGAGGATCACCAGGAACTAAACAGAATAACTAAAAACAAATTGAGAGTTCGCCATACCAGTCTTGTTACAAGCATTATAATGTGTTAATGACCAGTGCCCACCAGATTCTATGGCTCAGTCCACACTAACAGAGCCATAGGAAAGGCAGGGTGGATACAGCACCCCAGGTACCAGGTTGCAATGTCTGAGAGCAGCAGGAAACCTATTTTTGTTAATAACTTAAGTGATCTGATCATTTATTTCACCTTTTCCTCAATCCCCTTGAGCATTTGTGAGTATGGACTACCTAACTCCAAGCTGCAGTAGCTTGCCTACCCTCATATGATGCAGAAACAGTGTTACTTGCTTTAGGACCGAAGGCAGGGATCTCCATCCTAATGGACCGGACAAATACAAAGTTTTCATTTTATACTGCACTACTGCCATGACAATTGTTCCCCAGAACATTGCTGAACTAATCTTTGCATTCTTTTGTACATGTTAAGATTGTTTTGCATCTAATAAATAGTAGTGCAATTCACAATATTCATTATCATTTGTAAAAGTTCATTTGCTTGGCAAAAACATTTAATGACTAAAAGTTAAACAGCCACGTTGCATCATTTTGAAACTGTCTCTACACTTTTTATTATTTTTAAAAGTGCTCTCTTACAAGCAAATTATTCCATTCTTTTCATTATACATAAAGCAAGTAAAGGAAGTTGGGGCCATCTCCATCTGGTATGACAGTAATGTAGCAAACTTTGGGGGCATCTCCATCTAGTATGACAGTAATGTAGCGAACTATCTTTTTAGCACAATGGTCACTTTCTGTATGTGATGCTGGCAGGCTAGGATCAGAACTTTGATTTAAGGCGATACAGAGGACTGGCTGAATATGTAGTGTGGACTGGGCACTGAAGGCATCAGTTTGAGATGGGGTAGGTAAGAGAGGACACAGATACAGCAACCAGTCCCACTTAAAGTGGGATTATGCATGCACATGATATTACAATGGCCAAGGGTGGGGGGATCATGGCATGCTGCATGTTTGTGGCTTCAGTATTTGGAAGAATATGCAGTACAGTTAGGATAATGACAGCTGACTGCCTGCCTGTTGCAGGGTGCCCTCTCACACTCTTTGCTACCCTGCAGGATGTCCTTTCTGCTCTTTCATACTCATCTTGAAATGCAGTGTACCAGATAGGATTGCCTCACACAGATGAGTATTGCCAATATAGAGGGCAATAAGTGACGAGAATGGAAAAACCCTGGCCTCAGACAAAAAACAAAAATCATACCAGCAAACTCCTAGTTGTAAATCTGCATATCATTTTCATTTTAGGTGCCATAATACTATCCACACTCCTGTTTCTGGTGATGCAATGGCCATATCTGCTAATCTAGCAACCAACACTTTCTCTGTCTGGAAATGGGCGGAGAGAGAGCTGGTAGTTTACATGTTAGAGCACAAATATAGTAATCAGCAGGCTGCACAGCATTTTTGGTTTGCCTGAACAAATCTGATGACCATCAGACTCTCTGTCTGTCAATAGGCCCATTCATTCCTTAGTAGGCTAGAACCCACTCAGAGGGGTTATCTTCCAGCATTCCACTCAACTTCTTCCTGCAAAACTTCTGTACAAAGCCAAAAATAATGGGAGGGGAGGGGACAAAGACTTAGAATCAGGCATAGTTTTTTTTTCTTATTTCTCAAATAAATCCCACTTGGATGTGCAGTATTAAATCCTGCCCTTGCGCCACCACCTCATGCACATAGACCTCGACTCGTATATACTGCAAAGCATATTATATTGACGGATCAAAAAAATTAAACCTAACTCTTAAGCAATTCAGTGTAATAACATATGATGAAAGCAAAGGACAAACAAAATAAACAGCATTTAAACTAATATACAGATGGCCCTTTTCTCCTTCTACCCTTTTGAAAGGTAAATATACACAATATTTTGTTATACAGGGGCTGCTGGCTTGCAGTACAGTGGCTGCAGGAGTTGAAAAAAGAGAAGGGGCATACATTCATTATGGAACTGGAATTCTTCCCATTGGTTATGTTGGTTACTTTTGGGCTGATTTGCACCAGGACAAGTAGAGTTTTGTAAACAATCACCTGGGTGGGATAGGGAATATAGGAAGACTAATGAGACAGTTTTCATTGAAGTGCATGCAATACAACATAACTTTCAGAGTACAGCATTTTCAAGGGAGGGACAATGCTACTGCTCACTAACTTTCTCCTTTTCAGTAGGACAGACTCAGAAAACGTGTTCCAACAGCAGACCCAAAGCCTAGCAGGATTCACAACACATTTGGGACCTGATGAGAAGTGGATATAGGGCATCATAGACAAAGCACTGCATCCAAGTAAAAGAGCACAATCCAAGAAATGTATTGCCTGTTTTGTGAGAGCAAGGGCTAATAAAAGCTGGAAAGGAGAAGTGTATGGGCGCATGTGGCAGCATTTAGCTGGTATCAAAGAGCATAAGGGTGGAAGGACACAAAGCAAGCATTCTCAGGTAAAACAATGCTCCAAGGCTGGGTGAGAGAAGACGCCAGGAGAGTAAATGAGCATTAGCCCATCAGGCTGAGCATTTTTGCATGTTCTTGGGTAGTTCTTAGAGAGGTATGAAGTTTTGAATATGAGCTATGACAATTTTGAACAGTATACTTAATGGGGTTTTGTGGGCTTTCCAAATATCTGACATAGTGCAACTTAGTAAATGTGACAGCCCTCTGTGGATGGTAGACCCCAGAGTTATTAAGTTGGAGGCTAACAGAGTTTGGGTATATGTGAGAAAAAACAAAACAGACCAGTTAGGAAAAAGGGTATGGCAGAAGATCAAGCCTCCAGAGGTACAGGATGGTATATAGTGAGATGGATTAGAGAGTTTCAGGGTATGAATTTGAGTGGCAATGCCCTGTTTTTGTGTCACCGAGATAGTGCTCCTTTACTCAAGTTACCAGTTCAGCATAGTGCTGCAGAAGGCCATATGGAGGCTAGGACTTGACAGCAACCAACTAATAGCACATTTGTTTAGAATAGGGGCTGTTTCACATGCCCATGAAAAAGGGGCTCTGAAACTGAACTGATGCACCTAGGTTATTTGAGACCACGAGCATATATAAAACACATCAGATTATTATTTTTTTCATTTTACATTTCCTTGTCAGGGTGGTACACTGATCACAACTGACCATTTGCAGGTACTGCCTGGGTGATATAGTTCACAAAAAAGAAAAAGAAAATAATAGAACAACAAGGCAGTAAGCTATACATATCAAAGCAGAAAGTAATAATATATAACAAAAACAGTACAGTAATAATTGATATAGCAACAATTATGAGAGAAATGCATGTTTACAATTAACATAATTATATTTCAGATTTATATCATGGTGGAAATGTTGTGGGGGAGTGAGGAGATGTTAGTAGTTAAGAGAGACAGAGTAAGGCTAGAGGTTGAGAGACCCTTATGTGATGAGGCCTGCTGTGCGGCAAGTACAGTTTGATTTATTGTGGAGGGACTTTTAGATTCAATTCTGAAGATGGGGAAGGAGGATTGTAGTGCCTTCAGATGGCTGGGGAAGGATTCCCATGTTTAAGGAGCAAGGATGGCGAATAGGTTGTCAGTGTAGTGTAAGCTAGGATACACCCCTTGGACAGTTTGTCCGTCTCTTTCAACTTTCTGGTTTAAAAGACCATATCTGTGCTTGTTTCCCATCTTTCCTGTAAATAACCTACTGGGTAGCACCATTCCCACAAGAGGAGAAAATATACTAGACCTGATCATCACAAACATGGGGACAAAATGCTCCACACCGGAAGTATATCCCTCATTGGTGAGATCAGACCATAAATTAATCTCACTGGAGATCCACATCCCGCCCCCAGCAAAAAAGACCACAGTGAAGAACTTCTCAAAAGCAAACTTCACACTTCTTAAGACTGGAGTGGTATCCTTCAAGGCCCCCGAGCCAGTGGAAACCACAACCCACGCTGCTGAAACCCTTACAAATGCCTTCTACGAGCACCTCCAGGAATGTATGGATCAAGCAATCCCTAATAAAATTAAGACCCTTTCCACCAAAGGCAGGCGCCCAGTCTGGTGGACCCCAGCCATAAACAAACTCTACAATAAGAGGAGAAAGCTACTACATGACAGAGCAAAATCCCTAAAAGGAAAGGCATCTCTGATCAATACTAGCAAAAAACTACGATCACTCATAAAATCATCCAAGGCCAACTTTGAGAGAAAAATCGCTAATGACACAAAAGACAATCATAAAGCCTTCTTTAGCTATGTTAGAAACCTGGGTGGAAACTCCCAGATATGCTCAGAATTAGTCCAAAATGATAAAAATCACTGAACCCACCGACATTGGCAACATACTGGCAGACAGGTTCAGTGCAAGTTTCTCCCCCCCCAAAAGGAGAAATATCTATCCCACCAGTGTCTAGCCTCCCAAACATCTCAGATGCCCAGGTGAGAGCTGCTCTCTCTAAAGCAAAAACACAGCATCAATGGGACCGGACGGTGTCCCCGGCTGTGTGCTACACGAACTCAATGAGGAACTAAACCCACACATAAGGCTGCTGTTTAATCTTAGCCTTACTACAGGATACGCACTCCAAAGAATGGCATACAGCAACTGTGGTTCCACTCCACAAAGGCGGTGCTTCTACGGACCATGGAAATTACCGCCCCATAAGCTTGATGAGCCTTGTCTGCAAAGCTATGGAAAGGATCATAATGGAACTCATAAATAAAGACATTGGGGACCTACAGACACTGGATCCTACCCAATTTGGCTTTGTCAAGGGCAGATCCTGCCTCTTGAACTTGGTCGACTTTTTCGAAACAGTCACTAAGGCCATTGATGAGGGTAAGGCAGTTCACACAGCCTACCTTGACCTAGCAAAAGCGTTCGACACAATACCCCACTCGGGCATCATAGAAAAGCTCACCAGCTTAGATGTAAACCCATATGTCACAAGATGGGTTGCAAACTGGCTCAAGGACAGAACACACAGGGTTAGAGTTGCTGGTGCCATGTCAGACTCTAAGCCAGTCATGAGCGGTGTCCCACAGGGCTCAGTCCTGGGCCCCCTCTTGTTCGGCATTTATTTTTCTGAAGTGCAGGCAAACATAGGGGGATTATGGCTGACAAAATTTGCAGATGACTGCAAACTGGGCACCATAATTGACACTCCATCAGACACAGACATCCTCCAGAGAGGTCTCATAGAAATGGATAACTGGTGCCAGAGCCATGGCCTTAAGCTAAATGCCAAAAAATGTATAGTCATACCCTTTGGGAAAAACAAGGTAACCCCTAATTACCACATAGGTGGTAATCCATTAAACACGGAAGAAGTTATCAGGGACCTGGGGACCCAAGTTGACAGTAACCTCTCTTTTGACACTCATATTGCCAAAGTGGTTAGGAAGACCTTCTACATTGCCCACCTGATCATGAAGGGATTCACATCCAGATCAGGAGAGGTCATTGTACCCCTGTACTCTTCACTTATCAGACCAATGATTGAGTACAACGCCCCATTCGGAATGTACCTTACCCGACACCTGCAGCAGTTGGAAAGACCCCAAAAGTTCCTCACCAAAAGGATAAAGGGGCTCAAACATATGTTATACGATGCCCGACTTGAAGAAACTCCAGCTCTATTCAGTCGCATACCATCTGCTCAGATGTGATCTGTGCCTGACATACAAGGCCATGTCCAACCCGGAATTAATGGACATGCTCCACCTCAAAAAATCCAAATCCACCAGAGCCACGAGAGCAAGAGACTTAAACCTCAACACGGATATAAATAGGACATGCTGGAGGGACAGATTCATCACCCAGAGACTCCCTACACTATAGAACAGAATCCCAGTCCATGTGAGGCAGAGCCCCTCACTAACTCTGTTCAAGAGAAATCTTGACGAGTGGATGGGAGATCGTAGGTTTACCCCGGAAATCATCTCTGTATCACTGCTGGACAGAGGCACAGCAAACTAATGGGTATAGTATTCTCATCCTAAGGGGTGGTGAAAGCCACACACACTCTGGCTAGGCTTATAAATGCCCTAGGGCAGATAGCCTAGTATGAACCTATGAACCTATAAAGCCTTAGACTGATACAAGCCTTCTAGCTTAGGAGAGAGAGAGAGACTTTGGAGTGATTAAGTATCAGTTTTCTGTACTTTCTTGCTGTACTTAACTTTTCCAGCATTTATTGTGATTTAAAAGCTTGTTTTTTTACTTATTTGACTGCCTGCACTTTTAAAAAGTTGTTTTTTATTTAAATAATTTGTTTAACGTAGGCTACACACTAAAGTGTGATAGCCTTTTCTGATCGTTTGTAGTCATTTAAAGCTGTTTTAAGTGTATTTTTTACTGTTTTTGCCTTATCTTTTCAAAAAAAACAAAAAACAAAAAAAATCCTCATTTCCTGCCTTTATAAGCTAGTATAGTCCAGTTTTCAGGCTAGTGCTGAATTCAGGGCTGTGATACTAGTTTCTGAGTTGCCCATACCTTACTTGGATAGAAGGAAGTTTCTCTGTTCACCTGTGAGAGAGGGAAGCTTTGAGCAACCTATCTGTCCCTGGAGGAGTGGTTCCAGCCTAGAAGTTAGTAGTTTATTGGCCATTTGGGGCTAATTTCTCTCTCTTTCATTTCCCTACTATAAAAACCATGTTTGCACGGTTTCACTGGGCAGTGCTGGTCAGCTATGGTTAAATTATTCCCTGCTCCACTAAGTCTCCTCTTCAGTTTTTCCCTTGAAACTAGTCTAACTCTCATCCTAAGCACTCAAAAAGCATC